>NW_015541062.1:8030-26649 GCF_001515605.1 Sinocyclocheilus anshuiensis | reverse complement strand
CAGCCGTCTGATCAGCATTAAACTGTAAATACATCTAAAAGCATCTTCAGGCGCAGGTTCTATCTATATCACTGAATACTGATTTAATTGGTAACAGCCTATTGTCATATTATTCTAATTTATTTGATGTAAGAATTTAACATTAAAGATGACATACAAAGGGTAAAAAAAATAAAAAGTAAATAAATAAATAAACTGAAAATCAGTTGCCCCTTATGGGAAAGTTAATTTCTGACACTGATGACACTGGCTTATTGTTCGAAGTGTTATTTCAGGGTTTGGATATGTTCTTATAACTCAAACGAGTTCACCTTCAAATCATGACATCAAATTCACATTTCACTAAATTCAATCACTGAAACAAGCACTCTGACGAACAAATAGTCCCATGCCAGTGGGATAACAACATATGATTTCCTACATTTCTAGAAAGTGCTCTATGAATAAAACTCAAAAAAAATAAATAAATAGATGTGCTGTGAAGGTAAATTACACAAAGTCATTTCTTTTCCTATCTGTCACATTAAGTTCTTCCTCTGTCTAAAACGCAGCGTATTGTCTGAAACAAAAGTTATGACTGTATGTTCACATAAATTGATAGTCTGTGCTTCACTACAATACATTCTCCCCGCGCTGCAGTGTGTTGCGCAGCTTTGCCACACAGATTTTGATAGTTAGCTATAATAGATCAGGCGGTGAGCCAAAGGACCAAAGACTCTGCCTCGGTACGGTTTGTGTCAAGCCATTCATTAATCTGGCTGTTTGATGAAGAGAAAGAGATAAAATGTAGTAGAAATAAACATGTTAAGAATCAATAGAAGCGGAGGACTATTATTATGTTTTTTAATTTTTTTAGGACTATTATTATGTTGTAATGTTTAGTTGACCAATCAGCGGAGAGGGGCGTTTAATTCCCGCCCACAAGTAGAGATCGAATATTCAAGTTGTTTATTCGTTTTCTATCCCTGAACGTAAAAACGAAAAATGAAGCTGGATTCTTGATTTTTCGTTTTGTTTGAACAATTGAAAAACGAAATATGTGCCGTTTTTCATTTGTCAGATTTCAATATTAAATTAAAAAACAAATGATCGGAAGATACCCTGATTTAGTGGGTAAGTTTGATTGATTTCTGTGAATCAGTTTAAACTGTCCATCTTAATTAATTAATTAATTTTGATTCATCCGCAAGATTTGGAAAGATCGCTTCATTTCTTTGAATGAAGGAATTATTATTCATTGGCAAGAATTGGTATTTAATTAATTTCTGTGAATTATTTTAAACCATTTGAATTAATACTGATTCATTGGCAAGAATTGGTATGATCGATTCATTACTGTGAATCAGTTCAAACTGTCCATTTGAATTAATCAGTTCTGATTCATTGGCAAGAGTTGGTAATTTTGATTCATTTGAACTGTCCATTAATCATGCTAGAGTTGCATCATCACTTAAATAATAATAGACGAATCACATTTTTTGTTCATTTTGTTCATAACTGTTATTATATTTTGTATTTTAGTGTGACTGAAATGCTGTATAGACGATTGGCTTCCAGAAGTAGAATTATCCATTTAATAATACCCAGTTATTTGCTTTATCTTTCTGCTGAATTGTTGGAACCATTTTCTTAATTCTCCTTCCTGTTTTAGAAAAACACTAGCTTGGAAATGTTCTGTGAGGCATACGTTTTTCTGGATTGATGTTTGCAGAGGGTTCGCTGGATGAAGTCCAGACTGCTGTATCCATTGCTCGTTACGTGCTAAAATCAAGGGAAGGTTTAGTCTGTTTTCTTTTCTCGTGAGCAAATATCCTCTGCTTCTGAAAATAGTCAGACTTATTGGAGTACAAGAGCCAGACAGAAGAGGTATGTCCCATTAATGTCAACTGTTACAGCGTGATACTCAAGTACAGCTGGTGAAACAGAAAAGCGAGGGATGATGGGACAGATGTTATCAATAAATAGGTGAGAGAGAGAGATAGATGGAAAAGGTCGAGGGCATTCATATGATTGCTAGTTCATGTGAATGTCTCTACCTAGAACATCAGCCAGAGTCAAACCTGTCAAAGATGCTGGTGGTAAGAAAAGTGCTATTGTAACGGTATTAGACACAACACCATCTTAATCCCAAAGGCTGTCAAGGACTGCATGATATTTGTTGCAAGAATTTTAGATGATGCACTGTTAGTATATGAAACATGATAAAGCACAAGGCTGCTAGAGCCATATTCCTTCTGTGCTTGATCTTTTATGTGTCCTGCACTTGCCTATGCTTTATTACATAAGTAGGCATACATGTAAAACTATGAAAAAATTATGTTTTTAGGTTAATGCTTACTGATTAAACAATATTTTGGTGGTGCTTTCATGCTAGGGTGTTGTGAGTGGTTACCAATGCATTTATTTGTAGTTGAGTAGTTGCTATGCGGTTGCTAGGGTACTCAGAACCAGGGGTTTACAAACAGGGTCCTTGGGGACTACAAGGAAGTGCTATGGGGTCTGTGGAAAAATGTAAAAAAATTAATAAAAAGTAGATTAAGTAAATAAATAAATAGACTGCTATAAAAGTACAGTATTTGTATAGTACGAGAAGGAAAAATGCATAATATTGAAATAGAATGGAAGCAAAATATTTTCCAAATAACATTTTTGAAATATTTATATTAGTGATTTTTCACATTTAAATTGGGTCTTTAGGCAAGAAACTATATAGATGCCTTTAAAATTTTAGAATGCTCCCAAGCATGAGTATGATTGTATTTGGTGGGCTATGACATCTAAAAGAGTAAACACTCTAAAGCCCCGTTCACACCAAGAACGATAACTATAAAGATAACTATAAAGATAACGATATTAGCGTCCACACCAGCGAACGATATCGTCTGTTTATTCTAAGCGCACGTGTGTCTGCCGCTTTAAATTCTTGCGCTCGTTTGATTGGCTGTCAGTGTTTTATCGTTCATCAGCTGGAAAAAAAAATCGTTTTGAAAGTGATCACAACGATATCGTTCCTCTGTATCGTTATCGTTATAGCTGTGTTGTGAAATATGCTATTCTTTAATATTGAGAACGATTTTTAAAACTATATCTTTATCGTTATCTTTATAGTTATCGTGCTTGGTGTGAACGGGCCTTTACTCTGAGCGATTGCTAGGTGGTAGTTTACTGGCCAAAGTCAAGCACTCTGTTTGAAATAAAATTTGTTGAAATTGTATGAAATTTTGTGATTGGTTAAAGATATTTTTTCTTTTTTTGGAGCCTTATGTTCTTGTAAATTCATACTAATTGAAGGAATTCGATGTAATCACTTTATAAACTGTCTAAATATACCAGTGTGTCTGTGAATTGTCTGGTCTGTTGTCTGAGTGGTTTATCCCTCCCGGTTCCAGATTCTGTCCGGAGCCTCTTAATAATCTCAGCTATGGCAGTTATTCACCTCTCCGGTCTGTTTACAAATTTCAGCTTCAGCACATACAAATGAAGAAATGAGGACTCTCTGCCATCCAAAATCCTCAGCTGAAAAAAATGTTTTCGATATCTTATTGAGGCAGGACTACATTTCTAGATGGAGGAAGGTCTGTTTGTAAGTTAGCAATAAATTCCTGTGGTTTGTGAAGTTTGAAGAACTCAGCTAGGTAAACAATCTTTCACATCTCAAGCAAAAGTTTTAGCTGGTCATGACATCGCAAGATTGCTAAGTGATTCTGTCAGGACTAGTCTCAGTATGTATGGAATGTGTAATGTTATTTCAAATAAATGCTCTTCAATAAAGTTTTTATTCATCAAAGAAGCGCTTTTGACGATACAAATCGTTGCAAAGCAACTTTACAGAAAATTATGTTTCTACAATATTTAGTGGTAGCTTATCAGTGGTGACTGTCAGTTAATGTACATATGGCAAAAATGTATGGAAAAATCAAATAAAAGCAATCTTGGTGAGCAAGAGCATAGACTTCTTTCAAAAGTACCAAAATCGGTATATATTGGCCATTTTCCATGGCAACCATTCCTTAATCAGATAAATAATTATTGAAAAGTTCATGCTTTATTGAAACACTAATGTTAATGTTTACAAGATATATATATATATTTGACTATCTATCTATCTATCTATCTATCAAGAACTGCGTGAGGGAACTGAGAACGAGTTGAGCAGACAGAAATATGCAGAGCAGGAACTGGAACAGGTATCACAAGGCCTTATTAACAGGAGGTTATACACATATCTATCTATCTGTCTGTCTGTCTGTCTGTCTATCTCTCTGTCTGCATATACACCTATCTATCTATCTATCTATCTATCTATCTATCTGTCTGTCTGTCTGTCTGTCTGTCTGTCTGCATATACACATATCTGTCTGTCTGTCTGCCTGTCTGTCTATGTATCTGTCTGTCTGTCTGCATATACACCTATCTGTCTGTCTGTCTGTCTATCTATCGTCTGTCTGTCTGTCTATTTATCTATCTGTCTGTCTGCATATCTATCTATCTATCTGTCTGTCTGTCTGTCTGTCTGTCTATCTATCTATCTATCTGTCTGTCTATCTGCATATACACCTTTCTATCTACCTATCTGTCTGTGTGTGTCTGTCTGTCTGTCTGCATATACACCTATCTATCTATCTATCTGTCTGTCTGTCTGTCTGTCTGTCTATCTATCTATTTATTTGTCTGTCTGTCTATCTGCATATACACCTATCTATCTACCTATCTGTCTGTGTGTCTGTCTGTGTGTCTGCATATACACCTATATATCTATCTATCTATCTATCTATCTATCTATCTATCTATCAATCTATCTGTCTGTCTGTCTGTCTGTCTGTCTGCATATACACCTATCTGTCTGTCTGTCTGTCTGCATATACACCTATCTATCTATCTATCTATCTGTCTGTCTGTCTATCTGTATGTCTGTCTGTCTGCCTATCTATCTATCTATCTATCTATCTATCTATCTATCTATCTATCTATCCGTCTGTCTGTCTGTCTGTCTGTCTGTCCTGTCTGTCTATCCTGTCCGTCTGTCTATCCTGTCTAAGTTTTTTTTTACCTTGTGAACTTTTGTAGTTGTCCTCTGCTGTTAATTTCCTTCCTTTTCATTTATCTTATGCTCTCCCTCCCAGAGTGTTTATGAGTGAGTGTTACACTCTGACTTGGCCACTGTCATATCAATGACAGTTTGATTTATACCTCACCTACTGTTTGAACTGGGACTATGTCAGCAGGAGAGAAGGCTATCCAGTGCACTGATCAGCCCTCTCCACTTTTATGTTCCCCCACCCTCTTTTTCTTTTCTTCTAATTTCGTTGAATAATAAAGGAGAAAAATACATAGACTGTGTGATAATATCACAGATATGTCAAACAAAGCTGATTTCAATAATTTTAAATTGAATTGAAGACTTCTTGTCAACCAAGTGCATCATTAAGCCACATGAATATCTAAATTTAGCCATCCATGTCCCGGAAACTCTTAGCTGAGAGGTGAGATTTCCCTGTAAAGCTGTAAGGACGTTTCAACACATAATTACCACACTGAACAGGCCACATCTTGTTCAGCTGTCTTTTCATGAGAAGGAAGAGGTGTGGTAGAGTCTTGCAGATCCAGTTCCCTTTTCATGTCTGCTCATTTCTCCAGTGCGCCACCTGCTGGTGATTGAGGGAAACTATATTATCTTGTTGGTTAAGTAACAAATCCATAGTGGTTCAGTTTGAGATTGATGATGTGCTTCTGTTTAGGCTGCAGACTGCACAGGAAGAGCATCACACGGTGGAGGAGGAGAAGGTCAACCTGGAGCGGGAGATGCGAAGCGAGATTGATGCAGCCAAGCAGGAGGCACAAAGACTACGAGAACTGCGTGAGGGAACTGAGAACGAGTTGAGCAGACAGAAATATGCAGAGCAGGAGCTGGAACAGGTATCACAAGGCCTTATTAACAGTAGGTACAACTTGCGAGGAGATGTTTTTTTCTTTCCTTTTATCAAAATTAAACCTTGCCAGAGGCAACTTTTACCACATTTATTTCATTTATGCAAATATGCAAATGAGGCATTGTCTCATTAAATGTGCACAGTTTTGCACAAAAACAAAAAAAAAGTTTTGTATAGTCTGTAGACTTTTTTTTGGTAATTGTTAAAACTCTTATCAAAATGTTGTTTAAACATTTAGTTAAACCTGTAAAACATCCCCTTCAATTTATTTTGTTTAAACATTTCAAGAGGATGCTTTTTTCCTTTTTTCTGTAAATCTTTCGATACCTTGTAAATATAAATAGCATGTTTTACGTTGAAACACATGCCTCTTTTCACTGTTCGCTTATTAGCAACATGTTTGGACATCCTCACAGTTTCTCATAGATTTAAGTTATATGTATCATCAAATAAAAAAAAAAAATGTAAAACTAAAATTTATTAAAAATACAATTACAAAATTAAATACATAGAGTTTATAAAATATAAATTCATAAGATAAAAAATGTAAAACAATCTATTATTTGAGTGCAAAATATAGCAGAAAGTAAAAATTATGAAATTTCACGGCTTTAAAAATATTTTACGCAATTAATGCAGGGTTGGCCACCCCACTCACAAGTGCTGCTTCTGTCTCTTTTTTTCTTGACAAGGATAGCATTTATTTAGACGCATAACGCATTTACGACCACATCAAATGGGAGACTTTTCAGACGTGCACTCCAACTTTGCCTCAGCATCAGGCTCTAGTCAAACGAGTGAGGAAAAGGTACAGGTGACGAGGGAGCTTCTGTAGAACAACATTGAACTGCAGTCAGATGAGATGTTGTCAGGCCATATATCAGTAAAAAACAATTTTCCTGCCGTTATACTATGCGCATAGTATGTGCTCCTCAATTGCACACACAAATGCGCTGGCATGCTGTATAGCATTTCATATTAAAGAGCAAAAGAAACTACGAGCATGCAATGTGGTTGTCACGTTTATGTTCTGTTCTGTTCCAATTCGGTTTAGTTTTCTCTGTATCTCTGTTCCCCTGCATTAGTTCCCTAGTTTGTTCCCTTAGTTGTTATTTGGCTCCACACCTGTTCTGTTTTCATCTTGATTACATTTTCCATGTATTTAAACCCTGTATCTTCAGCAGTTCAGTGTCTGCTATTGTTTTGGATTATGGATGTTCTTGTTTTCTCCCTGTTGGTTTATTAAAAGATCTTACTTGGACTCCTTCGTCATGCACTCTTTATGCTTGACAGCCCGTAACAGAGGTATTTATGTAATCAGCTAAGTCATGAAGGTACCAGAAAGGCCATTAAAGCTGCCTTAAAACTGTGCATGCATGTAAGTATCCTGGAGCAGCCCAGCACTGTTTCCCTCATCTAACAAACCCGATTCAAATTGTCAGCTTATTAGTAGAGACGTTAAGACCTGAAGTGGGTCAGAAAAGGTAAATATTTGTGAGAAAATACGATGCGTGTCATGTTCAGCAGCAGCAGCAGCTCTTAAAGTAATAGCAGCCAAATAACCTAATAACCCAGCTGCTGTGATGTCTGTTAATCAAAGAACAAAAGAAAAAAGAGGAAAAGAGGAAATCAATCATTTTGTAGCTTTAAGGATTCATGTATATTTAATTTAGAATTTAGTGTTTGATAACTTTATTCCATTTCTTTATATTTCCTACTTGCTGAAGGGCAGTTAAATGTGACATTTATTATAAAGGGTTTACTGTATGTGTAGATTGTTTTAAGTTCACTTAAATTAGAAGTTATTTTTGAAAGTCTAATAAATGTTAAAATTGATAGCTCTCAGTTATACTGTAATGTTGAATGGCTATATTTGAAATGAATATTTAATATTTAAAAACTTAAATATTAGGTTGGATTAATCGTGATTAATTTCAGAAAAAAATGTGCAATTTTTTTTAAATCTTTTGACAGCACTATTATGAAATTCAACTAAAGTTATCATTTCTATGTGTAGTTCCTGCCCTTAGATTTATTTTGTTGAAAAGTAGTGCTTTTTTCACCATTGACTTGCCAGCAACATTCACCTTACAGGTGTCCCATCACCATGGGAACTGCTGAAGTGGCACAGAAGAGGTTTTACACAATTCTCTCCTCAAAACATCCTCCCTCCTGCAGCCAATATTAATGAGTTTGTGTGTTTGTTTTAGGTGCGAATGGCTCTGAAGAAGGCTGAGAGGGAGCTGGAGTTGAGGAGTGGCTGGGCTCCTCCTGAAGCTCTGCAGAAATGGCTGCAGCTCACACACGAGGTGGAAGTGCAGTACTACAACATTAAGAAACAGCAAGCAGAAAGACAGCTCATAGTGGCTAAAGAAGGGGTGAGACGGTCAAATACTCACAGATTACAAGCTTTAACTGAATATTAAATCTAGTTTGCCTGTTCCACGAGCTGAACATCTAAGTAGTGCTGTTAACTATGAAGTTGTGACCACCATAACAGGCAGAAAAAATCAAGAAGAAGAGAGGAACACTCTTTGGGACGTTTCACGTGGCCCACAGCTCTTCACTGGACGATGTTGATCACAAAATCCTCTCAGCCAAGTGAGTCGCTCTTACCATTTTTGGATGTAATGTGCAAGCTGAAATAAAGACCTGTTTTAACCTACACAATTAAAAATAAAGGTTCCAGAGAGTGTTTTTTGCAGCAATGCTATTAAAGAACCATTATTGGTTCCCAAAAAACCTTTCAATGAGAAGTCCTTAAAAGAGCCATTTGTTTCTTAATGTGAACTTTTTATTAATCTGAAGAACCTTTAATCCACTATAAAGAACCTTTTGTGGAATGGAAAGGTTCCATGGATGTTCTTCATGGAATAATAGATAAGGACCTTTATTTTTAGAGTGTAGAGCAACAAAACCAAACCTCACCTCTCTTTCTCTCTAACTTCTGCAGACAGGCTCTGGGAGAAGTGACTGCTGCTCTGAGAGAAAAGCTTCATCGATGGCAGCAAATTGAGATTCTGACGGGGTTTAATATTGTTAATAACCCTGGCATGTCGTCTCTGGCCTCTGCCCTCAACCTGGACCCTGTTTTCCTGGGCATACGCCCCGCTGTACCCCAACACCTACTGCTATCCGATGACCTAGACGACATGGATGAGGACATACTTTCCCCAGGAACCCTGCAATGTGAGTTTATCATGCACACAAATGTGGTACAATGAGTTAAACATACTTTCATGTTGCTGAATCTGAACATATTCATCTGTGTCGCAATATAAAGCTTCTCAGCCGTCTATAACCACATTAAAATGATCCAGTGACCAGTTTTCTAACCCTAATACATGGCAATTAAGCTTTCCGTTGAGCTTTGCTTTTCCGTGGTGTGATATCATTGGCTAATGTCCGCAGATGCCGCCTGGCAGATGGATCGGCGAGTGAGCGACCTTTGGCCCGTGGCTTCCGAGAGCCAATCCCTGTGGAAACCAATCCCTTCTGGTTGGCAGCACCCCCTTTATTCTCTCAGCCAATGCTAACACAAAGCAAACCTTTCTGTGCCATTCCCACTGCCCATTTAAGACCTTCTAGATGGAAATTGTGTATCCAGCTCTTAAAAAGACACCTTTAAACGTTTTAAAGTGCAGATGTGAAATCAGTGGTGCTCTTTATATTCATCTCAGTGTGGATAAACACCAGAGAATGTAAAATGTTGACCAAAATTTACCAGGTCTATTGCGATCATTATCGTAGATGTTATGAATTAGAAGCCACTGATTCTACGTCTACACTGATGACAACTTAACATCCCAAAATAGCAAGTTTTAAAGTACTGTCACATTTAACGTTGTTTGAAGTTTTGCGGGCTAAATACATTCATTACAACAGGAATTCTCACGATCAGGAATTTTAGCTTGCAGATAGCTTTGCAATAGTTTCAGGCTGGTCGTGAGAATTTGCCACACTGTCCGACAGAAAGCTGCTTTGTTTGAAAATGACGTCTGTGTGAGGTGTGTTTTATACATCTCTACACTATTTACCATAGACAGAGGACCTTTTTTGTCCACAAATTTCCGCCAAAATATCACTTGTGTGACCACACTTTATATTGAAGTTGTGCTGCAAAACAATGCTCTGTAGCTAGCACAGAAGCTAGCTAACCCAAAGTTTTCTCTTTTTTAATATATCTATGTGCTTTTCACACTGAAATAGTTAACCCTGGGTTATTTTTACTTTTTTTCTTCTTGTTCTGTTGCTGGGTTTCTAGGTTAGTGATTCCCAATATTGTCTTTAGCACAGCAACTATTTAAAATCAATTTGTCAACCTTCTTTTTACAATTTAGTGGGTAACAATTTGTTAAACCAAGGTTAAAATGGCCTTAATCTAGGGTTAAAAAAACGTTAACCCAGTGTTAAAGGGTTAGTTCACTCGAAAATGAAAATTCTGTCATTAATTACTCACCCTCATGTCGTTTCAAACTCGTAAGACCTTCGTTCATCTTCGGAACACAAATTAAGATATTTTTGATGGAATCTGAGAGCTGTCTGACCCTGCATAGACAGCAACACAACTGGAATGTTCTCAAGTCCAGAAACGTAGTAAGGAGATCGGTAAAATAATCCATATAACATCAGTGGTTCAACCGCAATTATACGAAGCTACGAGAATACTTTTTGTGCGCAAAAGAAAAAAAAAACGACTTTATTCAACAATTCGTCTCCTCCACATCACCTTGGTGCCATTTTGGAGAATATCCGCTGGACGTAAATCAGCTGCGTCACACGGATACGCTGTTTCCGTGCAGATCAAATCACAACAACGTAGGAAACAGATCCGGCGTGACGCAGCTGACACAGAACAGCATACATTGTTTAGTCCAGCTGATACTCTCCAAAATGGCGCTACAGGGTGATGCGGAGGAGACGAATTGTTGAATAAAGTCGTTTTTTTTTTCTTTTGCGCACAAAAAGTATTCTCGTAGCTTCGTATAATTGCGGTTGAACCACTGATGTCACATGGATTATTTTACAGATCTCCTTGCTACGTTTCTGGACTTGGGAACATTTCAGTTGCGTTGCTGTCTATGCAGGGTCAGAGAGCTCTCAGTTTCCCTCAAAAATCTTAATTTGTGTTCCGAAGATGAACGAAGGTCTTACGGGTTTGAAACGACATGAGGGTGAGTAATTAATGACAGAATTTTCATTTTTGGGTGAACTATCCTTTTAAGCGCAGTGTGTAAAGCCTGTATTTAAACTTACTACACGGCTCTTTGGAATATTTTGAATGGACGATTGCAAAGTTCTGCGCATAAACATTTTTGTACATTGATTTTGTATATGCTCGTATAATTTGTATAAGTTGTAGTCACAAGCAGATAATGGGTTTCATTCAACTGTGCATGCATGCAAATATGTACATGAAATCTGCATACAAATGTTTTAACAAACAAACCATGTTTCATCAGTAACTGAATATTATTCTAAATTGTGAAAAATGTAGGAACAACTGAAACCACACATACTTAAAAAAATCACATATTCTTGGTGGCCTACTAATGTTGAAATAGATTAAATGGTTTAATCTACATACTGTGCAAAAGTCTTAGGCCACTATTTTTTTATTCACCAACAAAAAAAATGGTTTTAAGCCAGTTATTTCTGTCTTGTCAGTAGTGTGTCAGTAGGAAATATCAGTTTACATTTCCAAACATTCATTTTGCCATTTATTGTAATACTCCAGTGAGATTTTTGTATCCACAAGGAGTCTGACAACAGCCAGTGCGTGTGTCAGTATGAAATATCAGTTAACATTTCTATTGTAATAATCCAGTGAGATTTTTGTATATTTAGGAGTCTGACAGCAGCCAGTGCTGCACACAGAGATCTGATCTCACCTTCATCCAGTCCGTCTGGGATTACATGAAGAATCAGAAAAAACTGAGACAGACTAAATCCAGAAGAACTGTGGCAACATCTCCAAGACACTTGAAGAAACTTACCTACAAAGCTACCTGAAAAACTAGTGCACCTAGGGCAAAAACTGTTTTAAACGCAAAGGAAGGTCACACTAAATATTGATTTGATTTAGTTAATATAAGTTAATTGATAAATAAAATCTATTTATGACATTATTTTTGAAAGCATCCTAACTTTACAGCATGTTTACACAAGTGCCTAGAACTTTTCACAGCACTGTAGCTTTGCAGGAAGTTTCTTCAAGTGTCTTGGAGACGTTGCCACAGTTCTTCTGGATTTAGTCTGTCTCAGTTTTTTCTGATTCTTCATGTCATTCCAGACTGACTGGATGATGGTGAGATCAGATCTCTGTGTGGAGCACTGGCTGCTGTCAGACTCCTTGTGGATACAAAAATCTCACTGGATTATTACAATAAATGGCAAAAGGAATGTTTGGAAAGAATGTTTGGAAATGTAAACTGATATTTCCTACTGACACACTACAGCAAAAGACAGAAATAACTGACTTAAAACCATTTTTTTGTTGGCGAAAATACTAATGGCCTAAGACTTTTACACAGTGTATTTCAACATGTTTTATGCAAATTAAAACCTCAGGCACACAGTTGCTCATTTAGAATACTCTAAATTTCATTACATCACAACAATGATTAGAAATTAATGTTAGTACACACGTGTTGTGAATTAGGGAGGAATTAACAAAAAGTTCTCATGTGCATGTACAGTACAGTAAATAAGCATAATAAATATAATTCTTGGTGAATCAGACGGGTGTCCTACTTAGCTGTGCTCATTTCACATCTTTCATCTCTCTCCATAGTCTTCTGACATAAAATCATTTCACTCAAAGCAATATTTCATGTCCATTTATTCGTTTATTTGTTTAGTAGCCGTGTAATAAGTACCTTAATGTACAGTCAGCCAGTCATTATCCATTTTAAATGTTTCATACATAACCAAGAGCTGCATCACTGCATTATTTTCGCGTAGGCTGTAAACCGCATATCTGTCATCATGCAGTTTTTGTGGACATTGATCCTCTTCGCACTGCAGTCTTGCAATGCTTTCACACTTTTGTGTGTTAATTTCCTGTGCCATATCATCAGCTCTGTTTCCTCCCCAGCTCTATTTTCCTTCATTAACCACAGTTAATGTGCTTTTATCACTGTAAAACACACTCCTCCCAGCTTCCAAAATGTGTTTCAGGCATGTATATGTACTGTGGTAGATTTTTTTGCAACAAAGGCAGGCGTTGAACTACCTACATGTAATAAAAACATTACATTAAAAAATTTAAAATTAAATCAAGATTAAATCATGATTGTCTACTGACAATATTTCTGTTGTTTAGTTTAATTTCTATTGTATAGTTTTAACTAAGCAAAATCAAAATGTAACACAGAACCCTGTTTTGAATTATAACATTATAATTCATGGGACAGAAACTTGATACGATTATTTGATTAGACTGAATGATTTGAATGTCCGCTCACTAATACAGATAAACATCTGTTTGTGTGCTTCTCAGCTCCTAGCCTAATGTCCCTGCGGCCACGACACGGAGACCCCACGCTGAACCTGAGCTCGCAGAGGTTGGTAGAAGACAATGAGAGTGAGGCCGGGCCCCTGCAGCCCCCCGGCCGCCCCTATGTGCGCCAGGCTCGCAGCCACTCAATCGGCCATGTGGAGTCTCTCCCTATGCCTTCCCTCTCTTCCTCTCTGTCTCATCCCTCCATCGTCTCTACCTCACTCCTGTCTTCCTCCTCCGGCTCTCGTTTTGCTGCGCTGCAGTACCATTCCTCATACTTCACCTCAGTGGAGGTGGTCTCAGGTCTGCCGCCAACAGGGTTCACTGCTTCACGCAGTGATCAGAGGACTCAAAGCATTGGGTACCTCGCACACTGTTTGCTGTGCACACACACGGCATGTGTGTAGGGTGTCCATAACCTCCCAGTTATGAATTGATAAATACTGAACTATTTTCAGTGCTAAACAACAATTTGCTAACAAAGTTCTTTTATTTCATGAAGCTTATCTATTAATTTCATGCTAATTAGTATAAGATATTTTTGTGAATGTCAATTTTGTATCTGTAATACGTTATAATTATAATATATTTACTATATTATAATTATATTATAATTTCACTTGTCATGAACTAACTTTTTAGTTAATAGTTAATCTCCATTCAACTATTTAAATGTAAACACTGTGAGAAACTGAACTAATCCAGCATGAAGTCAATATGAAATAAAAATCTGACAGCAGCAGAATACGGTCGTCAGTCCTGTATTTGAGTCCTTAATACGGTTACGTCCACACAGTACGGTTATTTACAGGCGTTGAGCTTGAATTTTGAACTTAAATTTAAATTTTGAACTTAAAGGGGTCCTATTATGCTTTTTCACTTTTACAACCTAGTATGAGAGCCTGTTCTAGTACACCCCCAAAACAAAATCAAGACTTTGTAAAAGAGCATAATAGGACCCCTTTAAGTTCCATCCAGGGTTAAGTTAATTAAAACTAAAACCATCTTTGGTTCTTGAAAATAAAATAAATGTAAACTGAAAGACAGACAGACAGACAGACAGACAGACAGACAGACAGATAGACAGATAGATAGATTTACTATAATAAAGAAAAAAGAAATAAAAAGTAATAAAAACTTTGTAGAAATAGAAATATAAAAAAAAACAATAACTAATAAAATGACAAAACACAATAAAAGTAATTAAACGTCAATTAAAATGAAAACAGAAAATACAAAAACAAAAAATAATTAAAGATATTGAAAAATGATAGGAGTGTCTCAATGATACTAAAATAGCACTGGTTCTGCCTCTGAGGAAATAAAAACTTTTAGGAGGTGATATTACCTAGGCCATACAGATAGGGAAATGGGGAAACTATTTTTTTTTTTCTATGTATAACTATTTATAATAATTATAACATTATATAATTAAATCATTTTATAATTGTATATTTTTAAATAATTTTAATATTTTAATTTTGAAAATTGCAATTTTTTAAATAATTCTGCTTAGGCTTGTTTAATACTACAGCTGGAAAAAGCTACTGCTTTTTTTAATTTTGCCAATAATTAATGCAGTAATTTAATGCTGATTGCCATTGCTATAAATGGTAAGGTTGTGGGAATAATAGCAAATCATGATAGATTTTAAAAAGTCATTGAAATATGTGAGATAATTTTGAGGGTGAACTTGACTCTTTGACTTCAGTCAAAAGTGCTGCAGGTGCTTGAGTTGTTTCAGGAGCCACCATTCCACTACAAACAGCATTCCCAATGTTTCACTTGGGAAAAACACTGTTTTATGAAAGTAAATGGGTTGTGGCTGCCCTTTCATGTTGACGAAGTTCAAAAATTTTAACTTACAGACTAAGGGAAAGCAAATGTGTAGGTTCTGATATCCTCTTCTCTCCTTATCCCGTCATCAAGGGATCTGAACCGGTCCGAATCGGATTCCTCCCTCTCGGTGTCTCAGTACGGAGACGCCCAGCGCTGCACCTCAACTCCACTCTATAATAAGCTGTCCAGATCCAACAGTGGTTCCTCCACCAACAGCCCTCTGCTGCAGAAAAAGACCTTTGGCATGGAGAAGTGTGCCAGTCTCGGAGAGATCCACTCTCAGCCGTCTAGCCTCAACTCAGTCGACTCGATGCGCTCTCTCATCTACACCTCCGAGCAGGACGGCCCGTCATCGCCTACAGGAAAGGGTGGTAACCGAATCTCTCAGATCACAGGCAAGAAGATCCTGGTGGACGAGGACAGCGGCTCCATAGGAGACGACACTGAAGGCTCCAGCACGGGCCGCAAGAAGCACACCTTTACCAAACTCTTCAAGAGGCCGAAGAAATAACAGCAGTATGGGGAAATGCCAAACATAACAGGACTAAGACTAGCACAATGGTACTTTTTAACCTTGAAGCGTTTTAGTAAGAACATGTAATTTATGTGGAATTTTTTATTTATATCGTAATTGTGTTGACAGAAACAGTCAATTGTTGGGAACAGGTATGATATCACTGTACATTTATTTATTACTAAATTTTTGGTGTGAGAGTTTCTTCTGTTTTTATTTGTAGTTAGCGTGAGCTGGAGCTTTCACTCTCAAAGCAAACACATGCAAAGGCTTTCGGGACATACAAATGACTTCACCTACTCTATGCTGTTGGTTTACATAGGATTTGCTTGGACTTCTTTCGTTTTCACATGCAGCAGCCCATCATTGTGTCCCCCTGCTGAAAGCACACCACCGTATGACCCAGTCCTTGTATGCAGCAACTGTGCGCGTGTATCGACGGATGTTACTTGCTTTTGGATTCTCCTTCTGTTATCAAAATCTGTTTTAAAATGTTTTAAACTTGTTACTTCCTCACAGAGGAAATAGGTGCCTTTCATTTTAAGCATTGCCAAATGTTAATGCAGTGAACTGCCTTTGTGTGAGCCACAGACAGGAAATGTACTGTAGTTCTCGTCTCTGGCTTGTAACTACATGCCTTTAACTTGATTCATGCTACATGCCACTGAAGTCCTTTCATACCCGAGAAGTAATAAAATAAGATATAAAAAGGGAGGGTATTTTGCAAATTAAAAGTTGTGTGCTGACATAAACTGGGGAGTTTCTTTTCTTGACAAAAACGGTAAACGTTACATTTTTATATAAATGTTGTCATTACTGTATTAGCAATTTTTTTTCACATTCAATTTTAATTTTGGCAGTCTTCGTAAGGAAATTTAAAGGCCAGCTTATTAATTGTATTTTTAATTTGACAATGTATTGTCCATGTGAAAATCTAAATGAAATTAATTTTATTTTTTTATTTTGGCACATACTCAACCATTTAAGATTAATAAGATTATTAGATTTATTTTTAAGAAATCGTTTTATTCAGTAATAACATCAAATTGATCAAAAGAAAAAATATATGTATATATATATATATATATATATATATATATAATCTGCTTTGCCATCACAGGAATAAATAATTGTTTAATTATTTGATTTAATTTTACTGACACCAAACCTTTGAACGGTAGTGTACTTTACAAACAAATCAGTTAATTCGTTTTTTTTCTTAAATTAGCAGAAACTATATTCCATAAATCACAAGCAGAATTTAGGTTTAATTTGAGACTTTCTTAACCAAAAATAAAAATAAGTTTGATAGTTCTCAGGGCTAAGTGTAGGTTAACTTCCTCGGCATTGCATTTTTTGAAAAACCTCTTTGCGTCATGGAGCTGTTGAAAATCTGTACAGGAAGTAGCTATTCCATCACTGTTCACAGAAATCCACTGTGAAACATACACCAACGCAGTAGACAGACCCAACACTGCACATATTCAGTCCCTGAGTGTGTATAAATATATACCAAATTCTTGAATTGTTCATGCAGGCTAAGTTGAACTCCATAAATGCCACAGCTTTTTTTTTTTGCCAGTGCACTCTGTACACATTTCTCTGCTGTATTTAACATCTGCTGAAGGTTTGTTTGCATCAACTGCGGTGGAGCAGAACATTAAATGGCTAGGCACGCTCAGAGAAACTGTCTAAATCAAGATAGCTCAATGGGTTAGTGTCCAAAACAAAGCCCCAACAAGGGCAGGTTTGCCATTGTTACCATAGTGCTCTGAATAAACAAACCTGTTTCAGCACCTCCTCTGTCATAAGGAAGTTTGCTTTATTCAAAGTGTGCACGGCCTTGGTAGGCCACTGAAATAAGCTGAATCTGCCCATGGTAAACAAACAGCTTCAGCTGAGAACAACTCATGAAACCATTTTGATTTTATTTGCTGAATTCGTGGCACTTCAAAAAGGTTATGATAGCATATTTAAACATTCTAAAGAGGCTTTACAATGCCTCTTGTACTACATTTTATTTTATTCATGTGAACTGTTACTATATCAAATAAGTTCTGTTTTGTTAAACAATGTCTACTAAAGGCATTGACCTGATTTGATTTGACCTGGCTCTTGTAAATGAAAAACATATCATGTTACTAGGTCTGTTACCTTATAAAATAAGCCTATACACTCTTTGATGAAAAGACTAGATGAACAGCATGAAATGGAATCCTTAGGACATCAAGTATTCAGCCAAAGAATCCAAATGTCTTCTGGGTTTCTCAGTCTCTGGCTTTGGCCCAATACTATGTCAAATGAGCAATAAGCATAAATTAAAAAAATTGAATTGTATTAAATGTCCTATAAGACAGTCAATTAATTTCAGTCCAGTTGGACTGGTGAGGAAGAGTGTACGATTCTCCAAACCAAAGTCCTCACCAGTACTTGTCTTTTTGAGATTCAGTAACACCTCCTAACATTTGGGGCAGTGTTACGCCTCGCTTATGGCCTCCCAGTTCATGGAGGTGAAGTCCGCTTCAGTCAGGTTAACCGTGAAGGGTCCCTCAACTCTCTGGGGTTCCACGTGCTGATCCTGAGAGGTTGTGTTTATGTTGTTAACACGCCAGGAGTTGAGGGGACGGATGGATTTCTGGAAGCGCTGAACACAAGAAACGTATGTCAGAATGAACATGTCACAAACATACCTGCTGATACAATTCTAAATAAGAAAAAATAACTCGGGCACAATATATATTTATTTTAAAATTATCTAAAAATGACATTATATATTATTATACATATAGGTATATATATATATATATATATATATATATATATATATATATATAT
>NW_015541062.1:6383-8020 GCF_001515605.1 Sinocyclocheilus anshuiensis | reverse complement strand
TGAACTTATGCTAATGTTATAACATCCAGAACTCCATATTAACACCCATTTCTAATTATAGCATATATTATCCCTTGTCATTAGACTTATAAAGTCCCTAAATACATATTTCCTCCATTTGAAGACTGTCCCAGATTACCCAAAGCATGCTGTCCCACATTCTCAATCATATTTGATAATGTGGGACAACAAAAAAATGTTTGAAAGAAAAAAAACTAAAACATTTTCAACACTTTAATACATATTGTGTTGCTTGAATAGATCACAAACATAATTTGACAACAATTAGGGACATTGTATTATTTATGACAGATTTATGTCCTTAACATTAATCTAGTCAGAATCCTATGTCACTGACCTTGTCATGCAATTCCCAGGGGAGCTTCTTGATTGACAAGTGCCCCGCCCCTTTCTGTGGAATCACCCCAATGAAGTCATGCGATTTCAGTCACATGACATCTATGCTAAAATTATAGTAAAAGTCCTGTTGACTAAATTTTGTTAGAACAGGAAATAAACACACTGGAGTTTAGGTGTCCCAGATTACCCAATGTCCCAGATTACCCAAATTCACCCTATATATATATATATATATATTATAGTATATTATATTATAAGGTAATAATAGTATATGTGTCAAGATTCTTTTTAATGTTTTTGAAATAAATTGCTTATGCTCACAAAGGCTGCATTTAGTTGATTACAAATACAGTAAAGACACTAATACTGTTAAATATTATTATTATAATTTAAAGTAACTGTTTTCTGTTTTAATATGTTTTAAAATGTAATTTATTGATGTGATGGCAAAGCTGAATTTTCATTTCATTACTCCAGTCTTCAGTGTCACATGATCCTTCAGAAATCATTCTAATATGCTGATTTGCTACTCAAGGAACATTTCTTATGATTATCAATGTTGGAATCAGTTGTGCTGCTTAACATTTTTGTGGAAACAGATACATTTTTTTCAGGATTTTTTTAAAATATAGATTAAGGTCAATAGAACAACATTTATTTGAAAAAGAAATCTTTTGGAACATTATAAATGTCTTTACTGTCACTTTTGATTAATCTTATGCATTCTTTCTGAATAAAAGTATTAATTTCTTTGAATCTTACTGACCTCGAATGTATAAATAAACAGTGTTGGGGAGTAACTAATTACATGTAACGGCGTTACGTAATTTAGTTACAGTTACTAAGAAAAAATGTGTAATTAAATTACAGTTACTTATGAAAATGTTAACGATCACAAAGGGGATTACATTTGAATATTTACACACATCCACATACAGGTTTAATTGATTTCTTTCCCAAATTGCACTGACTACTCAATTTCCGCGATGCGGAAAACACAGACTGGTTTGTAGCAGTCATAAAAATGGAATTCCTATAGCCTAACGCGGACGGAATATGCCACATTTTGGACGAATAAATCAAAAGTAGGTCAGTACACTTGAATCAAAACGCGATATGGACTAGTGTCTGTGAATATTAAGCCGCAAAAAGACAATATATGAATCCTGCACGTTCTGCGTGTCTGTGGAAATCAGGCGCGGACTGGCCATCGGGACAACCGGGACAATTCCCGGTGGCCTCGCAGCCGATTTGGCCCGCTATTTTAATATTATTAT
>NW_015541062.1:0-421 GCF_001515605.1 Sinocyclocheilus anshuiensis | reverse complement strand
GCTAACAGCTAACAGCAGTTAATGAAGGTGAGCATGACAATCAACAAAGAATATTTTACAGCATTAATTATTAATGAAAAATGAAAGATATTTTTGATGTTTTTAACGAAATTGTTTATGTTCATCAGGGATGCATTTATTCGATTCAAAATACAGTAAAAACAGTAATATTCTGAATCTATATTTTAAAAATATATTATTATATCCTGTCTTCAGTGTCACATGATCCATCAGAAATCATTCTAATATGCTGAATTGTTGCTCAATGTTTTGTGTAAATCATGGTACATATTTCAGGATGTATTTCTTACAGCCTTTATTCAAAATAAAGGAATTATTTTAAATAATTAATAAATAATCATTTTGAATTACTTTCAAAAAAATCTTACTGACTCCAAACTTCTGAACAGTAGTACAGATT
>NW_015541061.1:0-656 GCF_001515605.1 Sinocyclocheilus anshuiensis | reverse complement strand
TGTTACATTCATACACATTATATGATATTATTGATATTCGGCTGTTTTTAGACATGAGAGTTAGTAGAGATCAGTGTTGTGTTTTGGATTTTTTTTACACGAGAGCGCACTGAGTTTACTTGTCGGAGAGCAGCGGGCAAACAACAAACGATAAAGGACATTCCTACTTGGTCTTGTAAGTATCTGTGTTTTCGTTTTGACATGTGTTCATTATTTATCTATATTATTTGTTATCATGTTTAGGAACCTTGACATTTTAGTGAAGGGAGCGGATAGTAGTTGATAGTGATCCATGACTAGGCGCACAGTTCAGCACGCATGTGTTCAGAGGATTAATTGCAAAATTTAATAGAGTAAAAGTTTTATAATTTGTATGTGTTTACAAACTCAATCGATTTTAAAACAGCGCAGAACAGAGCAAAGAGCAAACAACAGAACAAACACAGCTTTGACAAAGATTTATCCATATTAATTTATACAGTGAACACACTCAGAAGAATTGGAGAAACTGAGGAGGAGTTTCAACATCTGGAAAAGATCTGGGCAGCAATGGTAAAAAAAAAAAAAACCCTATCCAAAACAACATTTCCTCACTATAGCTCTCATCTTTGCCAAAGTCCATCATTTATTTTAATTATTATATTGAATTTATTACT
>NW_015541060.1:4233-4997 GCF_001515605.1 Sinocyclocheilus anshuiensis | reverse complement strand
TTCACAGGCGTGGTCAGAAACAGGCATGGGTCAGACAATGGCAAAAAGGAATATGGTGGACAAGACACAAGAATAATCCTAGGGCTAGCAAAGGTCAACGAACGGCGAACAGAATCAAAAGGGCGAGACTAAGGGGATAAATCCAGGAAACCAGGCAAGGATCAGAAATCGTAATAAGCAGGATTGTAAGAATAGTAATACCATTAAAACCTTACTGATACCTATTATTACTTGTAAGTAAGTAGGAGAGAGAGGTCCATCTCATTAGTTTTCACTTTTACTTAGCTCATTTTTGTATTAATTATTAATTAATATTATTTAATAATTAAAATGTAAAATGTAATATTATTTAAAATTAAAATGTAGCTATTAATTAATTAATTGAGTAATTATTGATTAAATGTTCCCCTTTTTATTAATACATTGTTTACTTGTAATATTTTATCATTGACTTTTATTGTCTGCTGATTGTATTTGAATCAGGAAAAGTAATTATAATTTCAGTTTTAACATCTAAGTGCAATGAAGGAAGGGGGGGGGTTGTCTACATTAGCAGCCCTTCTTCTTCTAGCGGTGGGCGGATCGATCCTAATATAGATAGTATTGATACCAGCATTGGCAGAGGCACACAAAGTACACAACTTCATTACTTGAGTGAAAGTACAGATACTACTGGTCAAATACTACTCCACTACAAGTGAAAGTTGTAAAGACAGATTTTTACTTAAGAAAAAGTACGAAAGTACATGCTTTTAAAAGTACTT
>NW_015541060.1:1306-4221 GCF_001515605.1 Sinocyclocheilus anshuiensis | reverse complement strand
GCTTTGTTGAAAACGACATGTTTGAGAGAGACGGGGCATAGAGGACCTACAATAATGTACAGTATTTGAAAAATAATGTGTTTTTTGAACATTAAAGCATGTCAACATATTCTGTTAAACCAAATACACAAAATAATTATCTTTAAAATAGCATCATATGACCCTTTTAAAAGATGCATTTCTGAGCTGTGCTGCGTCATCATTCCTTCTCTTTAGTTTCTGAACATACCCAAGCTTCCGCGCAGTGAGATCACGATTTCAAAATAAAAGTCCCAGAATAAATAATTCACAATATATACAAATAAAATAGTAAAATAATACACAAAAATACCATTTCAATTTCTAAGGCCAGGTTTCACGCCACAGCAATAACGTCATGTGCAAACAACCTATTAACCTATAAATTAGCACTGACGGGACTGGGACGTTCGTTAAAAATAAACTGAATCAATTTTTCTCTGACATCGGGATCCATCCCCTAGTGAAAAAAAAGTATACCAAGTATACTTGCAGCCAGACTAATTGTCAGTATACTTTAAGTGTGTTAATGATTAGTTATTTTGGAACAACTAATTTTGTACTAAGTATATTTTAATTGTAATTAAATTGTAGTAAAGCATAACTTTAAGTGTATTTAGTGTACTTTTATGTACTAAATTGGAACTTCAAGTACACTTAAAGTATATGCCTATTTACATGCTTGATTAGTGATATTAAAGTGTACTTTTTTTGTATTACGAGTACATTACAAATGAATTATGAGTGTCTTTGAAACACACAAGCAATATACTATAAATGTATTCTTTTTGAGTAAAAATATGCAAATTTTCCCCCAATGCTGAATCCACTTTTTAAGGTCATTACAATAAAGTATACACTTCAATGACAGACAGAGATATAGCATCACTTTAAATCACATGATACAACACTATTCAAGTTGAAAAGAATAGTATTTATAGTACAGGTCAGGCTAAATTGTAATGTAGACACATGCATTTTCTGTAAAGCTGCTTTGAGAAGTTAGTGTACTCTAAATGAGGGCATAAAGTGCAAAAGCAGCAGCAGTGCACTGACCCTAGACTTGGTTGACATCACCTCTCCGTCTTCAAAGACAATCAAAACATCCAGTGGGTTCCCTCGTGACATTTCCTCTTCCTCCTCAGCAGCAATGATGGGGACTGCTGCCTTCTGCACCTGCTCAGGCTCCTTTTTCTAAATGCATTAAAAAAAAAAGTGTTAGTATATGTCACAACAAAATCACAATATTAACCCTTGTGTGGAAAGACATATTTAAATTTTCATAAATGAAAATAAAGGTGTGAAGGATCAGAGTAGTGTTTATTCAGTAGGACCTGTGCCCATTTAAAACCCTGTAGTACTTTTCAAAAACTTGTCGTAATTTTCACAACATCCAGTGCTGTCGGTCAAGTGGATTTAATTGGGAAAAACTTGTCGTAATTTTCACGTCTTCCAGAGCTGTCGGTCAACTGGATTTAATTGGGAAAAACTTTCAGGGGTGTTTCAGCTGAATGTTCTTGAGTTTGAATATAATTTGTATTAATAAAACATCCAAATAAATATAATTTAATAACTATAAATAATAAATCAACACGCCTTTATACAAACCCAAAGTAACTTTAAGATAAGTGCAAGTGGAAATATAACACAAAATACCTTTTTTTGTAATCCATATTAAGAAAGCCTACTATAACTAGAACTTTCAAGACCCAACTCGTATTCTTCTGAAGCATAATGACTCTGAATCAAAAGCAAACTGAAATTTAATGTTATTCATTCTGCCAATCCAGTCTGAATCAAAACTGGTGGCACACTACATTACATCAAACATCACTGATCCTGGATATCATGATGTCAGTCACGTGGTGTGAAAGAACCAGTGTTTGTCTGGGCTGTGTGTGCACGAGTTGATCAATGTTCAGATTTAAATTTCATTCCTAAATATTGTGCTGCTTCAGAAGACACATTTGTGCAGCTACATTTGCTAAAACAGCAATTAATCCAAAAATGAAAAAGAAATATACTTAAAAAAACTTTCAGAAAGTGATGGTTTACATCTCGCATAACACTAAAACCCATCAATTAAATCAATGTGAATTCTACTTACTTCACTTTAGGCTCGTAGTATTGCAGCCATCTTGTTGCCTTTGACATCCCAGCACTCCACGCTGCCTTTGCTCTGAAAACATTGATTTCAAAAACATATGCAAGTATGAGTTTCGAATAAAACAACGCGAGGCGCAAATATCAGTCTGAAATGGTAAATAACGTTAGCAAAACAGCCATCATAAATGCTCCTCGAGCCGCTTTGTTTACCGGGGCTTCGGCTGCATTAGTAAACCGCGGAGCCGATGTGTTTACCGGGGCTTCGGCTGCATTAGTAAACTTAATTAGCATCACATGGATATGCTAGATGAAACTGACGAAGCGGATCATAAATAACGATTAAGAAAAAGTTCAAAGTTATTGTAATATAGTGAATGGGCGGGTTTGTCTAACGTTACCTGTTAAATTAGTTTCTGTGGCGCGAGTGTCGGTTAGATCTGTCAGCCGTCTTTCTGGTTTAAAAGACAAAAATCACCGGACTTGTTTGTCTGTCTCCGACTGAGAAAACCACAAAAAAAAAATATATATATCTATAACATTAGCGTTGCCGAGCTGGTTAATCTTCAAATAATAAGATACGACAATAAATCATAAACGTTCAAAAGTTTTTTTAAGGAATAAAGAAGCTTGAAATGCTTACCTGTTATTTGAGTGAGCTCAGCTCAGCTGTGATTGGACGGGCTGACGTCACGGGACTGACTAGATAACGGTCGCGGTTTTTGAATCTTTTTAGGAAACACACTAAAAATATATAATTTGCCATAATTAAAAGTTATTACATAAAAAAGGCT
>NW_015541060.1:0-1185 GCF_001515605.1 Sinocyclocheilus anshuiensis | reverse complement strand
ACGACGTCACGGGACTGACTATAACGGGCGCGGTTTTTGAATCTTTTTAGGAAACACACTAAAAATATTTATAGGTATGTTGCAAACTATTTATTGTAGCTACATTTAAATAAAATATGTTGAAAATTAGTCAACTAAATTTGTTTATTTAAATGTAGCTAAAATAAATTGATTGCAACCACTTTCCTTAAAAAAATGTAGTAAATTAAATTAATATTTTCCCCCAGTGAAATATAGTAAATATTAGTAAAAATATATAAATATAAAAATAGTAAATATATTTACTATTGTTTATGTATTTATTTGATTAGCTTTTAATTATTTATAATAACCTATAGCCCTATACTCTATACAAACATATTTTCTCCAAAAATATTATTTAAAAGAAAAAAGTTGTTTCAAGTCTGTTCAACATGCAGTCGTGTTTGAACGGGAAACCTGATATAATGGTGTTAAATCAAAAGGAATTGTTTAAATAAAGTGAACAGCATTACATTATTTTTTTTTCTTAGTGAGCAGTGTTCTTTATCATTCCTGTAATAACACAACTCTTTAAAAGAGAAACAATTCTGTTATACAGTTAAGTGATGGAACATTCTGTGAAATTATGACCCTGGTGGCTTTCAAGTGTGAGGATGGGGCATCTTCTGCATCCACCACAAACAGATTGTTTTAGCTAAAGAGCTTGCGTGGAGGAACATTTTTATTTTAGAGATGTTCAGCTAAATATATCCTGAACATTTATACAGTGTCTCATAATGTATTTGCTGTCCATCCTCAATCACTCAAGTGTAAATGTGTAATTATTAGGTCTAAAGACAAACTGTATGTCATTCCACTTCCAAACAATATTGAAAGAGACTAAAAACTGATTCCTGGGGAACTACTTCTGCAGCTTTATACAGATATCAATGCCAATTGTTGTTTTTCAGCTTTATTTCTCCATACAATTTATAATGATATGTTATAATAATGCAATGATATAATATTAATGCAGAGTGAGTGAACTTCAGTTTTTGGCCATGCAATATAGACAGTGTTTACTTGACTGTACACTTTATAATGCATTCGCTTTATTTATTTGTGTTATTACTTTCTGAAAACAATGTATGTCCAAGTAATGAAGTGAACTGAAGAAGCAAACTTAAAATTTACTCAAAAATGTGACTTAAAATATACTACAAC
>NW_015541059.1:385-535 GCF_001515605.1 Sinocyclocheilus anshuiensis | reverse complement strand
CGAGAGCTAAAGAGAGCAGACTGCTCCGTGCACTTTCAAATCGCTTTCGCGGATGTCAAACACTGATCGATCTGAGCCGCACCTCTTCTAGTCGAACACACCGGCTAGTGCTGCAGGCTTATTGGCTCACTGACGCTGATGAGATTATTT
>NW_015541059.1:0-207 GCF_001515605.1 Sinocyclocheilus anshuiensis | reverse complement strand
CCCGCCCGCGCCCGCCCGCTCCCGCAGAAATATATCTTATCTGGTCCCACTCCCGCCCGTGACATTCATGTTTTGTCCCGCTCCCACCTGCAAAAGCCCGCATAAAAGTAATCTATATAGATTTTTTTTCAGTACATTGAAGAAATTTACATAAAATGGTTGTGTAATATCTCCTAAGCTCCACAACATACCAGCATAAACGCTCCC
>NW_015541058.1:0-513 GCF_001515605.1 Sinocyclocheilus anshuiensis | reverse complement strand
ATAACATTGTTGTTTAGGCCATACATACCACGTAATATTAGAATAGGTATCACTTAAACGGGACAAACCCAGCTATTGGGTTAAAACGGGACAAACCCAGCTATTGGGTTAAAACGGGACAAACCCAGCTATTGGGTTAAAACGGGACAAACCCAGCTATTGGGTTAAAACGGGACAAACCCAGCTATTGGGTTAAAACGGGACAAACCCAGCTATTGGGTTAAAACGGGACAAACCCAGCTATTGGGTTAAAACGGGACAAACCCAGCTATTGGGTTAAAACGGGACAAACCCAGCTATTGGGTTAAAACGGGACAAACCCAGCTATTGGGTTAAAACGGGACAAACCCAGCTATTGGGTTAAAACGGGACAAACCCAGCTATTGGGTTAAAACGGGACAAACCCAGCTATTGGGTTAAAACGGGACAAACCCAGCTATTGGGTTGTTTTGACCCAGTGGTTGACCCAGTCAAAGCAACCCAATAGCTGGGTTTGTCCCTTTTTAACCCAGC
>NW_015541057.1:0-829 GCF_001515605.1 Sinocyclocheilus anshuiensis | reverse complement strand
CGCTTTTGCTCAAAAAGGACAAGGACCCTAATGATTGTGCAAGTTTATAGACCTTTGTCCCTGTTAAATGCTGACCTGAAAATTTATGCTAAATTACTTGCACGGAGGCTTCAGCCTTTTATGACCAAGCTCATCAGCTGCGACCAGACAGGCTTTATCAGAACTAGGTTAGCATCTGATAATGTTAGAAGATTACTCCATATTATACATGGTACATCCTCTTTAACTCTTCCTACCGCTGTCCTCTCCCTAGATGCTATGAAAGCCTTTGATCGTCTGGAATGGTCTTATCTGTGGTCTGTGTTGGAGGTCATGTCTCTGGGGTCCTCTTATATTCGTATGATTAAGGTACTTTATGCGAATCCCACAGCCATGGTGCTGACAGGCAGTACTTGTTCTTCTTTGTTTGATATAGCTAGATGATCTCGATAGGGATGCCCCCTAAGTCCGTTTCTCTTCGCGCTATCACTTGAGCCGTTCACAATTTGAGTTGAATTACTGAAATAAATGAACTTTTCCACAACATTCTAATTTATTGAGATGCACCTGTACGTATGGACAAAGGCATCACCCCGATCTCAATATGTGGGACCAGTCATTATATTTCGTTATATGCGGATGATGTTCTTCTTTATTTAGGTAATCCTTTGCAGTCCATACCTAACATTTTAACTATCTTTGACAGCTTTGGTGAAATTTCCGGATATAGAATAAACTGGATAAAGTCGGCTCTTCTTCAACTGAATGACGCAATGAGAAGAATAGCATTACCCTTAGGTATACTAGTGGTTAAACAATTGAGGTATTTGGGTGTTATGATTGGTGCTTC
>NW_015541056.1:7071-12653 GCF_001515605.1 Sinocyclocheilus anshuiensis | reverse complement strand
TAGCCAAAGGGACACCGGGTGAAGGTGTATTGTCGATTGGCAAAGATGAATGCCAACTTGTGTTGGTTATCAGGGTGGACAGGGATTGTCCAAAATCCAGAGGCGATGTCCATTGTGGAAAGGATCGTTGAGCCTTTGATTTTGGGAATCTCTTGGTCCAACTGGGTCATTGGCCATCGTGACAAGGGTACTTGCTGGTTCAACTTGCGATAGTCGATAGTGGGCCGCCATTTGCCGTTGGGTTTCATGACTGGCCATATCGGTTTATATGGGAATATTACATGACACGCTGATCCTTTAACAATGCATTGGTGCAAAAAACGCACACCTTTTGGACAAATCTGCCACAAATATTTGGACAAATGTGCCACAAAAGTGCCACAAATACTGCCTAAAAATACAGATTTTGTGCACTTTATTTACTCAGATTGACAGTACTCTAGCCCAATAATGTTGGGGGATCCAGTGGGGGCGGCAGTCATATTTCAGGGTGACCATGCCACTCTTTATCACAACCCTGCAAAAAGTGCCAGTACGTGCGTTCATTGGCACCCCTTCAGCTGGTGGCACCCTAGGCGACCGCCTAGCTCGCCTATGCCTAGAAACGGCCCTGGGTCTAGGTGTTCATACGGCATATGCCTTAAATACGGGACAAATTGCGTTCCGTATAGCTTTCATATGGTTGGAACGGTTGGCAACCCTACTGAAGAATGATCATATGACTTTTTACATACGCCATGTGACCTGTAAATGCGAAAAAGCCGTTTCCATTGCAGTTTTGCTAATTATTCCTTTTTCGCATTGCCTGAAAAACCACCTCATGCGAGCATAAAAACTTTTTTGCGATATATGGGAGTTTTTGCGAAATTGACGCGTTTCCATTAAGCGTATTTTCAATTTGCAATTTCAATTTGCGCAATTTGAAGGGTAATGGAAACGCGCCTACTGGCGGTTCGTCGGGGGAGGTAGGGGAGGCACAACTTCCCCAAAATTTTGAGGTGAAAATGGGAGGAGGACGATTTAATGTTAATAAAATTCACAATTAATTTCAGTTCATGTCTTGGAATGTGTATTTTTTGTTTTGTTTGTAATTTCACAGCTGTGATACCATAACATGTGTTTAAATAAAAGAGGCTACATTTAAAAACAGCTTCCCCAAAATTTTGAGGTGAAAATGGAGGAGGACGATTTAATGATAATAAAACTCACAATTCATTTCAGTTCATGTCTCGGAATGTGTATTTTTTGTTTTGTTTGTAATTTCACAGCTGTAACATTCATAACGTGTTTAAATAAAAGAGGCTACATTTAAAATGTTACATGATATATGCAGGTAAGAGAGATTTAATCTGGATATTGATTATTCCTGTGATTTTTTTGCTCAATGGATAATGAGTCTATATTGTAATATTGTGATATAAAATATTGTAATATTTTGTAATTGTGGCTACACGAGGATTTTTTAGGTTGATATGAAAAATGTGATTAGAAAGAATACAAATGTTACATTCAAGTTAAATAATTTTGATATGTATGTAGGCTATTATTCCAATGAGAGTAATAATAATAACTTTATCTTTTTTTTTTTAATTATTTTGAGAAAATTTCACATACATATGAAGAAGATCAGGGTCCAAACCTAATTTCATCCATTTTCTTCAGGAGACAATGACTACTGCATCAGTTTGGAGAACATTGTTAATAAAAAAGCAAACAAGAACTTGTAAAATTTTCCACAAATATATACAGTTGTTGATTACTGAATAAATGGTTTGTACACTCTTCTGCATTATTGTTGTATATTTTGGTCTGGTTAATTAAAAGAAGAAAAAGAACCGCCACACACTGCTTCGGTCTGTGCAGCGCTGCATGAAGTCGAACACATCTATTTGTACCACAACACTGCAGATTCATTTCGCAGTTGATAGTGTCGCCATAGAAACGCACAATCCTCTCATAATTAGGCTACCTTAATTATTATGACATGGTGTGAATGCAGCATTCAGCTCATCCAACCCCAATCTAACACACCTGAACAAGCTAATCAAGTTTTTGCAGTCAGATTACTAGAAAGCTACAGGCAGGTGAGTTTGATCAGGGTTGGAGTTGATCTGATTTCCTTGGATCTTTAAAACCCCATTATATAGAGGTTGATATTGCAGCAACACATTTATTTGTTTTAGTTTTGTGCGCTTCACTGTCTGCTTTTCCTGACGCACCGATACAGCGCATTTTTCAGCAGAGATCATTGTGAGATGGAGCTGCTGAAACAGTTCTACTCTGCCATCACTGAATCCATCATCTGCACTTCTATAACTGTCTGGTTCAGCTCAGCTACCAAATCTGACCTCAGAAGACTTCAGAGGGTAGTCCAGACTGCTGAGCGAATCATTGGTACAACCCTCCCTTCTCTCCAAGAACTGTACTCATCCAGAGTGAGCAAAAGGGCTGGCAAAATCACTCTGGACCCCTCGCATCCAGCACACTCCCTCTTTGAACTGTTGCCATCTGGTCGACGCTACAGAGCACTGAGCACCAGAACGGCCAGACACAGGAACAGTTTCTTCCCTCAGGCAATCCATCTCATGAACACTTGACAATAACTGTGGAACACACACTATTTATTCACTCATACATTTATTTATCTAACACACATACTCGGTCTACATTTCAATTTGCACATAATATGCCTGCACATACAACTGTCTATTGGTATATACCTCTACATACAATTGTTGATTTGTATTTTTTTTTTCCTTATTTACTTGTTCTATTTTTTATTTATTTTTATTTTTTATTATCTGTTTTTTGTTCTGTCACTGTCATTCTGTTACACTGTGTAAGCTTCTGTCATGAAAACAAATTCCTCGTATGTCTAAACATACCTGGCAATAAAGCTCATTCTGATTCTGATTCTGATATAAAGATGCTTGCACTTGCAACACTTGCTTTGTTAGGATGAATAAGCAACAGTTGTGAAATTAGGCTTATGAGTTTGATGCTATGTAATCAACCACGAAGGTTAACAAGAGGGTACGCAGGGGGCAAGAGAGCATGTTTCAACAACAAGCGGACAGTGGCGGCTCGTCGGGGGAGGTAGGGGAGGCACAGCTTCCCCAAAATTTTGAGGTGAAAATGGAGGAGGACGATTTAATGATAATAAAACTCACAATTCATTTCAGTTCATGTCTCGGAATGTGTATTTTTTGTTTTGTTTGTAATTTCACAGCTGTAACATTCATAACGTGTTTAAATAAAAGAGGCTACATTTAAAATGTTACATGATATATGCAGCTAAGAGAGACTTAATCTGGATATTGATTATTCCTGTGATTTTATTTATTTTATTTTTTTTGCTCAATGGGACATGAGTCTATATTGTAATATTGTAATATAAAATATTGTAATATTTTGTAATTGTGTCTACACAAGGATTTTTTAGGTTGATATGAAAAATGTGATTAGAAAGAATACAAATGTTACATTCAAGTTAAATAATTTTGATATGTATGTAGGCTATTGTTCCAATGAGAGTAATAATAATAACTTTACTTTTCTTGTACATCTTTTTTTTATTATTTTGGGAAAATTTCACATACATAAGAAGAAGGTCAGGGTCCAAGCCAAATTTCATCCATTTTCTTCAGGAGACAATGACTACTGCATCAGTTTGGAGAACATTGTTAATAAAAAAGCAAACAAGAACTAAAATTGTCCACGAATATATACAGTTGGAATAAATGGTATAAATGGTTTGTACACTCTTCTGCATTATTGTTGTATATTTTGGTCTGGTTAATTAAAAGAACCGCCACAACCGCCACACACTGCTTCGGTCTGTGCAGCGCTGCATGAAGTCGAACACATCTATTTGTACCACAACATGATCGCTGTACCACCTGACCACTGCAGATTAATTTCACAGTTGATAGTGTCACCATAGAAACGCACAATCCTCTCATAATTAGGCTACCTTAATTATTATGACATAGTGTGAACGCAGCATTCAGCTCATCCAACCCCAATCTAACACACCTGAACAAGCTAATCAAGGTCTTCCAGTCAGATTACTAGAAAGCTACAGGCAGGTGAGTTTGATCAGGGTTGGAGTTGACCTGATCTCCTTGGATCTTTAAAACCCCATTATACAGAGCTTGATATTGCAGCAACACGTTTAGTTGTTTTAGTTTTGCGCGTGTCGCTGTCTGCTTTTCCTGACGCACCAATACAGCGCATTTTTCAGCAGAGATCATTGTGAGATTGCAAGTTGGGAGAATGACAGCTCGAGTGTATTTCTCATTAATTGCTGTTTTATCGTGTCTGTTCGGATACTTGAGCATAACAGAAGCTACTCATGGACAAACCACAGGTGAGAAGATCTGTTGACTTCATTACGCAGCCTGAAGAAATGCAGAAATAAGTGACACACAGTATTTGAAAGTAACTAACACAGTTTAGGAATAAGTAGTAGGTTTTTGGAACACTTTTTGATTGGAAGCAGATAAATGTCCAACTTGTATTAAGGTTTGAGACTCATTGCAAAACTCCTGATTTACAAATGCTGAAACTGCACTCCCTGGCCTCCCCTAATGATCCTCTCGAATTCTCTAGTACAGGGGTTCTCAAACCTCTCCATGAAGTACCCCCAGCACTGCACGTTTTGTATGTCTCCCTATATCTGACACACCCACTTCAGGTCATGCAGTCTCCACTAATGAGCCGATGAGTTGAATCAGGTGTGATGGATGGGGGGTACTCCAGGACAGGTTTGAGAACCACTGCTCTAGTGGAGGGTTACTGTCCGGCAAAGCTGACTGTGGGCCTGTTTCCAGTGAGTTTCAGTAAATAATAGATGCTAGGGATCCTCCAAAAAAACAAACAAACACAAGTAACGCATTGAATTCAGTGAGTTTTAAGCAGAGACCGAAATGTCATGTAAAACTTTTTAATTTAAGTGAATGGAAATGTTCAGCATTGAGTGACGCTTTGTCATGTGTCTGTATAACAGCAAAGCCAGGAGAGTGTCCACCCCAAGCAATAGGAAGAAGATCGTGTACAAGGTCCTGTGTGAGTGACTCTAACTGTCCCAACAATGAGAAGTGCTGCAGCAATGGATGTGGACGTTACTGTACGGCTCCATATACAAGTATTTGTGTTATGTTCTTTTGGTCAGTTGTTTATTATGATACATTTTGGCCTTTTTGTTGTTCTCTCCTAAAGTAGGTTTGAATTCATCCCTTTGGACCGCGGTTCTCAATTCCAGTCCTCGCGTAACCCCGCTCTGCACATTTTGTATGTTTCTCTTATTGCTTCAGACGTTTGTTATATTTGACTGCAAGTGCCCTGCGAAGTGGACATTACCGGATATTCCTCCATGATTCCAGTTTGAAGGGAGCGTATATGTTCCATACAAAGGGCATTTAAGTGTGCGAGACGTGAATTTAAATTGTATTTATTTACAGAGGTATATTATGTCCCACTTCACGCTTCTCTAGTAAGTTTCGTATGTGTGTGAAGACGCTGCAGGCAGCGGCGCAGCGCAAATCTGTAAATGAATATTCCGAAGTGAAGTAAACTTCAGG
>NW_015541056.1:5695-6789 GCF_001515605.1 Sinocyclocheilus anshuiensis | reverse complement strand
GTATGTTTCTGTTAATGCTTCAGACGTTTGTTATATTTGACTGCAAGTGCCCTGCGACGTGGACATTACCGGATATTCCTCCATGATTCCAGGTTGAAGGGAGTGTATATGTTCCTTACAAAGGGCATTTAAGTGTGCGAGACATGGATTTAAATTGTATTTATTTACAGAGGTATATTATGTCCCACTTCACGCTTCTCTAGTAAGTTTCGTATGTGTGTGAAGACGCTGCAGGCAGCGGCGCAGCGCAAATCTGTAAATGAATATTCCGAAGTGAAGTAAACTTCAGGGAGGGAGCAATGGACCCTGTGTAGGGACCATGTCAATCGGAACACAGTTCATGCACGGCGCTCACTTCTAACGAGATGATGATCTGAATCGGGTGTGTTAACAAAGAGACATGCAAAACATACAGAGCGGGGGTACGCGAGGACTGGAATTGAGAACCACTGCCTTGGGATATAGTTTTAAACACAGGATGGCTTTACAAAATAAAGAGGAATAATGCTTAGTATATAATTCTCTCTGTAGGTACAACTTGTTCCCTTTCAAGGGAAGCGCTTTTCATTAACTGTAAGCCGTTCTATTCGCCGCGGGAGTTTCACTCATTCATTCTCGTGAGTATTTACATTCTTCCGCAAGCGCATGTGAGCTCGGCTTTACAGAAACTCGCTGATCTGATCACAGAGACAGAACAACAACACCCGGACTCTGTTTTAATCATTCTCGGGGATTTTAATAAAGCAAATCTTTCCCGTGAACTGCCAAAATACAGACAGCATGTTACATGTCCCACCAGAGACAGTAATATACTAGACCATTGTTACTCCACAATAAAGGATGCATATCGCTCGGTCCCCAGAGCAGCTGTAGGACTCTCTGACCACTGCCTGGTTCATCTTATACCGACTTACAGGCATAAACTTAAATCTGCTAAACCTGTAGTAAAGTCTGTAAAGAGATGGACCAACGAAACAGAGCAGGCATTGCAAGCCTGTTTTGACTGCACTGATTGGAGTGTTTTTGAAGCAGCCACCAACGATCTGGACGAGCTCACGGAATCTGTAACATCATATATCAGTTTCTGTGAAGAC
>NW_015541056.1:0-5511 GCF_001515605.1 Sinocyclocheilus anshuiensis | reverse complement strand
TCGTGACCTGTGTCTGAAGCATACATTGAAAAAACACCAACAACACGTTGGCCGGTGACAGCCATGACGTCACTGCCCGTGCGACTATAGTATAAATAGGCGCCGGGAGAACACATCATTCTCTTCTTCGTCTTCACTGACTGTTTTGTTTGAAGCGTGCATTTGAATGTGGTAAGAGCGATCTCTATCCTATTAGCACTAGCAGAACTAGCAGAATGTTTAGAGAATGTGTGCATCCGTGTCGTCGCTATTTGACACCTGATGACCTCTGCGTTTTCTGCGTTCTTTGTTTGGGCGAGGAGCACGCACGCGATGTCCTTGAGGGGGCAATTTGCGTGCATTGTGAGCGTTTTTCGATGAAAAAGCTCCGCTCTCGTTTGTCTCTTTTTTCGAGAAAAGAGGGGCAGCCATCTGCTTCCCGCCGCTGCTGAGGCACGGAGGAGAATGAGCTCATGGGGTTTGCAGGTGGACCTGGCTGATGAGTTTAGGGAGGGGCTTTCCTTCTCGCGCTCGTTGGCTGCGGACGAGAGAGAGCCGCTGGAGGATGATGTTATCTCTTTGACATCATCTGATCCGGGGGCCAGTGCTCTGCTGGGTTTAGCCCAGGAAGAGCAGGAGATGTCTGAGGACGGCGAAGAGGCTGAGGCTGAGCCTTCCCAATCCTCCTGCCCTGCGTATGATGAGCTGTTGGAAGTTATGGATCGTGCCACGGCGAGGCTGGACTTGCCGTGGAAGCGGGCCAAGAAAGTGACGTCGCGAGGTCGCCTCGATGAGTGTTTTCTTTCTGGCCATAACCCTCCAGCTCAGGTGAGCCTTCCATTTCTTCAGTATTCTTTGCATACTGAGATCGAGAAGGAATGGAAGAGGCCGTTTTCCTCACGCATCTATTGGTTCCAGCATCCGAGTTATGCCAACATCGAAGCGATGTGTGAAAACGGCTATGAGAGGATGCCCCCTGTAGAAGAGACGCTGGCTAGCTATCTCTCTATGGGTGAGACGTCCTCCTTTAATACTCCCTCCTTGCCATCTAAGCCCCTTCAGGATACATCGCGCTTAAATGGCAGGGCATACGCAGCAGCAGGTCAGGCTGTGGCTTCGTTGCACACTATGGCGGTGCTCCAGGCGTATCAGGCTGATCTGCTGAAAGACCTGGATAAAGGCGAGGGCCTTTCTCCTGATCAGGTAGCTGAGCTGACGGTATCCTAAAATCCATGTTATGGTAAGTGTGCACGTGAAGGCTTTGTGCACTTTCTAAAATCCACATTGTAGTAAGTTCGCACGCTAGTTCTTTGCGTTCTTTCTAAAATCCTATATGGTGAGGGCTTCGTGCGGTTACTTCGTGCCCTTTCTTGAGCTGGTTAGAGCCCCGTTCACCTTGGGCGCCACTCCACCTAGGTATCCTAGGATACCTACTTTAACAGGGTGTTGTCCCCATAGCGACCCCTAGAGGACGCAGTTCGAAGTTCCCTTGAAAGGGAACGTCTCAGCTTACTTATGTAACCATGGTTCCATGAGTAGGGAATGAGACACTGCATCCTCTAGGCTTCCTGCCATGCTTCGAATGCAAGCTTCAGACGAAGAAGTGAATGTCATGTTCTCCCGGCGCCTATTTATACTAATAGAGTATCGGTAGTGACGTCATGGGCTGTCGCCGGCCAACGTGTTGTTGGTGTTTTTTCAATGTATGCTTCAGACACGGGTCACGACGAGGCGTTCACCATAGTGACCCCTAGAGGACGCAGTGTCTCGTTCCCTACTCAGCGAACCATGGTTACATAAGTAACCTGAGACGTTATTCATGCTTTGTGTGTTTTGTGCTGTATATTGGAGTGGCATACTGTCTATATGCACAAACTAAAGCTGGCTATCTGTGTCCATGCAGTGAAGCCGGGTCAATGTCCCAAACCGAAGAACATTCCACTGTGTGCTGAAAGGTGTTTCCATGATGGCCAGTGTCCTGCCACACAGAAATATTGCCCAACCACCAGTGGCCGAGCATGCAGTGAACCCTGTGGTCGGGGAAATGGCCAGGGAGGCGGCCAGGGAAGCGGTTACGGTTAGGGTAGCGGCCAGGGAAGCGGCCAAGGCCAGGGAAGAGGTTACGGTCAGGGTAGCGTCCAGGGAAGCGGTTACGGTCGGGGTAGTGGCCAGGGAAGCGGTCAAGGCCAAGGCAGCGGCCACGGTCAGGGTAGCCGCCAGGGAAGCGGTTACGGTCAGGGTAGCAGCCAGGGAAGCGGTTACGGTCAGGGTAGCAGCCAGGGAAGCGGTTACGGTCAGGGTAGCAGCCAGGGAAGCGGTTACGGTCAGGGTAGCAGCCAGGGAAGCGGTTACGGTCAGGGTAGCAGCCAGGGAAGCGGTTACGGTCAGGGTAGCGGCCAGGGAAGCGGTTACGGTCAGGGAAGCGGTCAGGGTAGTGGTCAGGGTAACGGTCAAGGCCAGGGGAGCGGTTATGGCCAGGGAAGCGGTCAAGGTCAGGGAAATGGTCAAGGAAATTGTCAGGGATGTGGTCCTTGACACGGTCATGGGAGTTTTGCATAACTCCTACTGGACAGCTTTTCAATTCAGTGATTTATTCATATGGCTTTTTTTCCCCGTTTCCTCAAACAGTTTAGAAAGGATTTTCTGTCGCCCTCTCCCCTCCCCCCTCCCCCCTCTCCCTCAAATAAAAACACAATTGCTTGATGAATTGGTTTATTTGGTATCATTTGGCTGTTTTTACATGACTGCTTTCTGGCATCAGTGGTTTGTGTAAGTTCCTCTCTCTGAGACCTTGACATTTAGAAGAGTATTGGCCCATTTTTGCACAAAATATACCACATTGCAACTATGTCCCAAAGTTAAGTGTGCTTATTTCGAAATCCATGGACTCCTTCACAGGATTTCCTAATTGCGACACCAGAGGTTCCTGATTAGTGCTCTGTCGCAGAGCAACGGTGCGAGAGGACAATCCTGACAGGATTTTTTTCCCCCCGTTATAATGGAGGAGACGGTGATGTACCTCAGCCTTAGCCAAGACCATGGCCGCAGGGATTAAAGTTCCATCGCTATGACAGATTTCCTTCAGTTCATAAAGACAGACAGTCACTTTCTTCATTCCTGAATGATTCAGCTGTTCGAACGAATCAATTGAATGAATTATTCAGTGATAAAATCAGTGACTTTAGGGGTGACTTTAGCGGGATCAATTCCCGCTGTGAATCATTCATTCAATTGATTCGTTCAACGGCTGAATCATTATCTGAGTCTTTATGAACTGACGGAAATTTTTAATCCCTGCGGCCAGGTAAATTACACTGGTTTGCTGCGTCCTTTGTCGGATTACAACTTTAAATGCAGGAATTGCCTTGGAGCTTATTTGAATAATGTAATGTATGATACATATGAAAAACTACAAAATACACACACACATTGCAGTTAAAATGCTAACTGATATCTTACAAAGGTGCGATTTTATATAGTTTATTGCCTTGACCGTGGTGATCATATGTAGACAGTGTACAGCTCAATGTTCAGCGGCAGCTGTCACAGCTGAACAGTGCTCTGTTTGACCGGTCCGATTCCTTCAGATGCATCCTTTGATATAGTTAGCAAAAATGTGTTAATATTCTGACAAAATGTTTTCAAAATAATCAGAGGTGGACTGTAAGGAAGTACATTAAGTATTCTCGAACAAATATGAAGTATTACGTTTTATTTTTTTCTCACAAACAGCAACACTGAAAATATGGTTTTGACCGGTCCGAGTCCTTCAGATGCAGCCTTTGATATAGTTAGCAAAAATGTGTTAATATTCTGACAAAATGTTTTCAAAATAATCAGAGGTGGACTGTAAGGAAGTACATTAAGTATTCTCGAACAAATATGAAGTATTACGTTTTATTTTTTTCTCACAAACAGCAACACTGAAAATATGGTCTTTTACAACATGATGCATTGTTGTAGATTAAGCTACCAAGCAGTATATTTAGTAGGCAACTTTAAATGTAATAACCTTGAACATATTCAGAAGTCAAATGCAACATACACATTAGTGCAGCAGTAATATTAATGCAAAACCATCCTAACTAATTATTTTTTCAGATCAATACTGTATACCTTTACTTTTACTCTCAGTATCTAAGTATATTAGAGTATGCAAGATAATACTTTTACTTAAAGGATTGTTCACCCAAAAATATCAATTCTGTAATCATTTACTCACCCTCAAGTTGTTCCAGGTTTGGAATTTTCATTTTTGGGTAAACTATCCCTTTAGCTAAGGTTATAAATATGACTAGTAGCTTTTCCCCAATATGGTATTGGTAGTTACTAAAAGTAGTTTACTAAAGTATCTTAAAATTTCTTCTACTAATTACTTTGTCATAGCTCTAAACAGTTTCTCTTTTCCTTCTTTCCCTAAATCAGACCAGACCCCTGTACTGCAGGATAAAGCTGAATGTGCCAGCGCAGGACAGGTTTTTAATGGTTTTCGGCTGAGCAGGGAGGCCCTGACAGAGCTGCTGGATCTTCTGAGAAGGAACGGCAACAGTGATGGGGTGCCACAATCCAGACCCTGGTGTTTCTTTTCTGTCTGGCCAGTGGTACATCATACAGAGCGGTCTCCTGAGTGTTTGATATGCTTCGTTCCACTGTCACCGCATTGTCCTTGTGCTCTGAGTCGCTGAGGAGGTGCTGGCCATTCGCCAAGAGATTCACACCCTGAAGAACCCAGAACACATGGAGGCAGGGCCGGGCTCAAAACTGATGTTTGTTTTCTGATGTTAAACCTAAGCTATGTTGTAAATAGTTGTAAAAAAGTACTTTCAGTAATGTATAGAACAATTTGTTTAAATCTGTAAAAAAATGTATGTACAATACAAAAAAAATCAATGTATAGAATAATGTTTTGTGAAAATATTATAAGCTGCATTAAGAAAAATAACAATGTACATAATTACTTCTCTTTTATTTACACGTGATTATGCAAAGCAAAAATACAAAATGTGCAGAAAGTACTCAGGCTCATTCATGTGATTATGCAAAGCAAAAATACAAAATGGACAGAAAGTACTCAGGCTCATTTACAAATAAATTACACTACAAAAATGAATAATGTATACAACTTTCACACAAATATCACAAAAATAAACTACATAAATTAGGTTGTTTCATTGACAATGTGACATTTAAAAAAAGATATTGAAAAATTGTAATGTACCCATTTTTTCCACTGTTTTCTCTTGGCTAATACATAATGTATTTTGTTAAGCATTCTTTCAAGAAGAGAAAACAGTCTCTCCATTCTCTCCCTGCTCTCCTGTCCTCTTCTCTCCTCTGTCTCTCTCTGGAGTCTGATGTCCTCCCTGAGTAGCTCCACCAGCTTCCACTCACTCCCTCACCTGTCCGAGGACACTTGCAATACTAAGGCAGAGCAAATAAACAATGCCTGATAACAACAACAGCACAATATATTTCAGCAAAAATCTTTCTATTAACTTGCTTACTTTGTATTTTTTAAGTCTTTCCCCAGCA
>NW_015541055.1:131812-135977 GCF_001515605.1 Sinocyclocheilus anshuiensis | reverse complement strand
ATCATCGTTGTTATCAGGATACTTGCGGTAAGTTTTCTTGATTTAACCCAATCATTACAGGACCTGGTTATCTACACACAGTTACAGTCTTCAATTGGATCATATTTGCTTCGATTATGTCCGGAGTTGACTGTAATAATACTGCAAAAATGGTCACTTCAGATTAATATTTCGGGGTATTTCGGGCAAATCCTAATACATGCAAATAATTATGACTGAAAATAGTTTCCAGTAACTAGGGTATACACAGTCATGGATATATAGGGCTATACAAACATCTAATGGTTACACAAGGGTATTACAGATGATAAATGGTGCATAATTTTTAGGTATTTAGTACTACGTTAATACTAATATATATAACTTATAATAATATATATAAAATAATTATATTGTGTGTTTATTTGTTTTAAATATTTTTTAAATGAAAACTCCGGAAGCGCATTTGTAAGTACAGATCAGCGAATGAAAGAAGAGAAAACATGCAGTGTATTAAAAACGAAGTCAAAGATTTTGCCTGTTTCAAAGACATTTTATTCAGTTTCAATTTATATTTCTTAAGTTTCTTGAAAAATTACATTAATTTTAATTGACACAAATGTAATCCCATAGTAAATGAGTAAAAACAGTACAGCCACGGCTCCGGTTCTTCTTGTGTACGCTCTAGAACAAAGTAGAAATAACATGTGTTATTAGAGCATATTGATGCAAACATAACAAAAATTGGCGACGAGTATAAAGTCCCACTGCCACTATCGAGCTGTCGGTCGAGAGAAAAAGATGGCCCTGCAGAGTTTTGTTCCAACCCTGCTCCAATACACATACCATGTAGTTTTCAAATAAGCCTGGAGGACGTGATTAGATGGATCATGCGCGTTTAATTAGGGTTTAATCTAAACTCTGCAGGGCTGTGGCTCCCCGGGAACTTAGTTTTACACCCCTGGCCCAAAACTTTTTATAGTTTGCATTAGCACAATTCAGTAACTTACCTTGTCCAGCTGCATTTTTTTAATATCTTCCTCTGAAACCCCACGATTTTGAAGAAAACTCCAAAATTCCATGTTGACGTTATTACAGTTGACTTTGATAACTGTTGACTTTAACAGGTTGCCGTAACAGGCTGCCGGGTTGGCAACCCCAAGCAGCTCAGTTACGGAACTCAAATCAATCACACTGACTACATCGCTTGTAGACGGATAAATGATGTTAGTGATTGCAAAGTCAGAGTCGTGTGTGACAGGCAAGTGCATCGGTTCATAAATCAAAGTGTCATCCAGATGGCCTACCATAGATTCACCTGTGTATGGGCCTATTATAACTTCAGGTGACTGAGGTAAGGAGTCAGTTGAATCAACAGAAATGATAGGAGTTTCACATTGTTCTTGTGGTTTATGCAATTCTGCTTGTGTCTCAGTATCACTCACATTAAGTTCATCATCATGTGGGATGCACTTTGTACTCAGGTAAAATCTTAGCATTCCCATTTTAAGTACTGTGTAGAGTTCTCCCACAGTAATGTCATCTTCAAGCTCTGATTCTTGAAAATCAAAAACATCATGATTAAAGTTCTCCCACAGACCTTTTTTGGACACTCCTCTTGGGAAGAACAATTCCTTTGCTTGACTTAAAATATCAGATTTCTTTGCATTTTTAGAGATATCAATGGTTCTAGTTCCTCCACCTGAGCGCTTCCTTACTTGTTTACCCTCGTGAAACCATCCTATCTCAATTTTTCTTGTTGTTTTCTCAGCCATCTTGTTGTTCTTCAAGTGCCGTCTGCGTTTTGTTTCGAAATTCTCAGAAGAATCTTCATCAGTTTCTGTTCTGTTGTTTATTCCCATCTTCTGTCTTAGCTTTTCAAGCAGAGTCTGTCTTGTAGCATGTGATTCACTTTTGTTGCCATTTTCCTTACAGAAGCGCCTTGCAGCAATCCTATCACCATAGATGGGAATGTACCTTGACAAGCTGTCATCATCAAGCTCTTGGATAGTAGTATCATCTATCTGTTAAAAGATATTAGAAATAAGATTTAGTAGATCCACAAAAAGGAAATGTCTCATAGACAACATTAATAACTTAACATTGAGTAAATTTAAATAAAAGTTTAAAAAATAATAATCAAAATATAAAAACATACATAAAAAGATAAATTAAAGGGTGGGGGAGTAATACGAAGAATAAAATCCGGATTAAATATTATTAAAAATAAACTACATTTATTTTATCAAGGAATTTATTCCTTCATTTATTTCCTGTTATTACATTATGTTATGTTTTTACTCTATTTTGCAAATGAAAATAGTTCCAATCAAAGCCACAGCAGAAGGTGTATGAGCAACCCACAACAGTGCCTTGTTACTGAATAAATCCATGGTATTTAAATTTCGTAATCTATTCATAAAAGACAGTCATTTGGCTTGTTCTGTAGTACCATTTGAACGAATCTTTTTAATGAATGACTGAATCAATCAATCATTAAGACAGATTAAGGCTTTTTTTTTCATAAAAAAAAAAAAAATCAAATTTGAATTTACGGATTAATACCATTTAAAAACCTTTAATTTTTATCACTATTTATTTATTTATAATATACATTTATTTTATTATATAAATGTATTGTAAATCCCATATAGAACCAGTTACACCAGATATGAATGACAGTCAAACACATTTATTAAAAGTAGCATACACATTGCGTGCAACGAACATATTGTAGTTTTTTTTTTAATCCTATTTTCAGTTAATGTTCACGGAGGACTGCAGGCCTGCAGAGTTTTGTTCCAACCCTGCTCCAATACACATACCATGTAGTTTTCAAATAAGCCTGGAGGACGTGATTAGATGGATCATGCGCGTTTAATTAGGGTTTAATCTAAGGCTGTGGCTCCCGTGGCTCCCCGGGAACTTAGTTTTACACCCCTGGCCCAAAACTTTTTATAGTTTGCATTAAGTAACTTACGTAACTTACCTTGTCCAGCTGCATTTTTTGAATATCTTCCTCTGAAACCCCACGATTTTGAAGAAAACTCCAAAATTCCATGTTGACGTTATTACAGTTGACTTTGATAACTGTTGACTTTAACAGGTTGCCGTAATAGGCTGCCGTGTTGGCAACCCCAAGCAGCTCAGTTCTAAATGGCTGAAATAGGCTGACGTTGTCACGTCACGTACAAAATACCTTGTTTTAAGGAGAAAAAGATGTCGTTTTAACGAGAAAAGATGTCGTTTTAACGAGAAAACATCTCGTTATTACGAGAAAAGATGTCGTTTTAACGAGAAAAGATGTCGTTATTACGAGAAAAGATGTCGTTTTAACGAGAAAACATCTTGTTATTACGAGAAAATATGTCGTTTTAACGAGAAAACATCTCGTTATTACGAGAAAAGATGTCGTTTTAACGACATAACATTTCGTTATTACGACATAATTGAGTAGAAAAAATAATATGTGTGTGGCAGCAATGCGTCACCGTAGCCAACTGACTTATCAGGACACTTCTCCCTTCAACTTGAATTCCTTCTAACTCACTTGATTTAATAAAATGACTAAACACCTGAGCAACTATAAGAAAAAGTTAAACTGAAACTGGGCAACCTTGCCTCACACCTCTTTTCAGATAAAAGCTTTGTGTGGTGCCTTGACTTAATTTAACTGAACTATTGCCGTGCACCCACATAAAGAGTTTTCATGGCATTGCTGAAATAGCGCCCAAACCCAAAACGTTCTAACCAATAAAAAATAAAAGGATGCTCGACGGTATCAAAGGCTTTAAATACAAACATGTATTTTAGATTTTTATAGAAATATGACAATCACATTGTCTCTCACAGAGATCGCGCTGTCATAGTGTTTGAATTATTATGTGGACATAGTGTTCATGCATAATTTAAATACATAATCACATGAAATCAGATAAAAAATTAAATATTTTAGAAGAGAACCCAGCATCACAATTGTCTGAACCAATGAGCATTAAGCTGTGTCGTCAGTCAGTCGTTTCCCATCATGCTTTTGATCAGCAGTCGGTGGAGAGCAACTTGCGCTCGACTGCACAGTCCGACACAGCCGCCTCGCCGTCACGAGAGTTTTTTGGCACACGTCAGCATGACATCAGAGCAAGTCGGACATAACTCGGACACTTTTCTAACCGGCATGCATCTCACG
>NW_015541055.1:92587-130156 GCF_001515605.1 Sinocyclocheilus anshuiensis | reverse complement strand
TAGGCTTGTTTGAGATGCGCCTCGCCTTGCCTGAAATGTAGGTGAGAGTAGGCGGCTGCAGTGAGGGGAGGAGTGAAATAAGCGCAGGCAAGACGGACAGTTCTGACCTCTCGAAGTGAGCAGATACCAACGAGATCAAAGACGGATATCGTGTTATTCTCACTTACATGCTGTGTTGCTAATAAACATGATATAATTTCAGTTCTGTTGCTTTTATATGAAAATAAATATGATGAACAAGACACTCAAAGTGCTTACTATTTAATTCCATACGAAAGGTGTGTTTATCATCCATTTTTACTTTAATACAAACATGTATTTTAGATTTTTATAGAAATATGACAACAATCACACATCTCACACAGAGATCGCACTGTCATTGTGTTTGGGAACATTCATGCATAATTTAAATACATAATCACATAAAATCAGAAAAAAAAAAAAAACATTTTAGACGAGAACGCAGCATCACGGTTGTCTGAACCAATGAGCATTAAGCTGTGTCGTCAGTCAGTCGTTTCCCATCATGCTTTTGATCAGCAGTCGGTGGAGAGCAACTTGCGCTCGACTGCACAGTCCGACACAGCCGCCTCGCCGTCACGAGAGTTTTTTGGCACACGTCAGCATGACATCAGAGCAAGTCGGACATAACTCGGACACTTTTCTAACCGGCATGCATCTCGCGGTGATCGGTTCTGCACAGATTTTGCTCATCTCAAACAAGCCTATTGTCAGTTCCAACTCTGATCAAACACACCTGTCTGTAATAGGCCCTTTTCACAGTGACGTCAGCTAACTTCCGCTTTCCCGCAAAGCAGTGTATCTGTACTTCCGTTATACCTTTACACCTGAGACTTCTCGGGAAAATTTAGGAAAAACTTGAAATATGAAAGGCGTTATTTAAGAGTTAAGACTATAATGTTAATGCACTTACAGTCGGGTTCTTTTGCGAACGTTTTTCTGCATCTGCTTTAGATGGGTGGCTTGCTTGTCGCAACTGCTTGCTTTCAGATTTGTATGACAACGATTATGTGTTCACTACTTGCTGTGACGATGCTGAGGGCTGTTAAATCACAGATGGTCATTTGGGCTTATGTTTAGGATGTCTAAAATTGTCACCACAGTTGTGCATTAAAAGGTAAGACCAGACATTTGGATTCAGGGGCTGTGTAATGTCTTATTGAAATACACACAAAAATGTATTGCTATTAACAAGGCCAAAAAAACAATACAACAAAATCTCACAAAGGCATAGAAGTTTTAATACAAAAAAGGGAGAAACACAAAAACCTGAAATTTGACATATCAATAACAATATCACTCAAAGCTTTTAAGAGTTCAAATGTTTTGAACCGAGGCAGTGGATGTAATCATTAGGCTATCTTCTTTGTTGGACTCCTTTTCCAAATCATCATAATCTGTTATTTAAAAAAATCATGTCAAATGTTTAATATTAAAAAAAGGAAAATTTTAAAGAATATTAAAATATAAATAAAGATGTTAATATAATGAGAACAAAAGGGTTACAATAACTTACCCAACAGGTTTCTCACATCTTCACTGACACTCATCACATCGTCATACTCCTCCTGAACTCCCTCTGATCAAGAATGACATAAAAACATCTCATATCAGTTTATAAAATACGTTCTCATTTGAAGGATTCATTTTCCCTTCAGTGACTTGATTACACAGAGCGAATGTCTGATACTCATGTAAACATGAAAAGGGCGATAAAAAATGTTCTGTGCATCTCACCTGTTACACCTTGAGAGCTCGGTCTATTAACGATGACATCATCATAATTCTCTGCGTCCACTACACATAAAAATATGAGTCAATTTAAATATAAGCCAAAATGCCCATTAAGGCAGTAATTTAAAATATTATCAGTAACGATCTTGATTTTAAAGGAATATTATTATTATTATTATTATTTTAACTGATAAAGTAAAACACCTTTTTTTAAATCAGAGTTCTGGCTGCTCGTCATGACATCATCATAGCTCTCAGGTGTGTCTTCTACAAATTCACACATTCATCACAAACACACATTCATTACATTCAGAACAAATCTGAAATATCTATCTTAAACATACTGTAATATTTTAATTTAAAAGTATATTATATGCTGTTGTAGAGTAAGAGAGGGACACCTGTCTCACGATCTGGTTTCAGTCCATCAGTGATGACGTCATCATAGTATCCCGGTGTGATTTCCTTCAGCATCTCTTCTGCATCAACACACAATATGTTTGGATACAAAAGCCAAAATATCTTCTTGCTGCAGGTCATGAGACTGAGAATGTATATTTGGTAATGAATCATGTGATCAATTAGAAAAGTCACTGACCTTTTAGGCCGCTGCCATTAGTGACATCATCATAATATGAAGTCTTGAACTCTTTTGCTAAAAAGGAGAGAAAACTGTTAATATATAATTGAGCAAGAGTATTTGAATAGTATTAAGTCATTGATCAAATGTGTAACAGAATGTATTTATTTATTTATCTAGATGCATTCTTTAAAAAGGATTTGAGTGTAATGTGGAGTGAATGTGTGCTTCATCTCTCTAACCTGAGAGAAGCTCATCAGCATCTTCATACCCAGAATGCAGTTCTTCAGAGATGAGACTCCCTGTTAAAGAAGAGCAGAGCAGTCAGAAACATGTTCATCATTACAAACAGACTGAATCCTCATTTCCTTTGAATCATAAAGGAGGCAACACAACACAAATATTAATTATTCACATTTAAAGTGTTAGTCCTTCTACCCCTCATACTGTCTGTTAAGGTTTATCTCTGCGTTAGTAAAGTGAAAGTGACGTGTGGCTAAGTATGGTGACCCATACTCGGAATTTGTGCTCTGCATTTAACCCATCTAAGTGCACACATACAGTAGTGAACACACACACACCATGAACACACACCCGGAGCAGTGGGCAGCCAATGCTGCGGCACTCGGGGAGCAGTTGGGGGTTCAGTGGCTTGCTCAAGGGTCTCACCTAGGTGTCTCACCTCAGTCGTGGTATTGAAAGTGGAGAAAGCGCTAGTTATTCACTCCCCCCACCAACAATTCCTGCCGGACCTGAGACTCAAACCCACTACCTTCGGGTTACAAGTCCGACTCTCTAACCATTAGGCCACGACTGCCCCAGAAAGCATCATAGGCAGAACTCCCTTTTTTGGGCCTATTAACAAACACACAAGTATCCTCACATGAACCCATTCCTCCTTATGACAATCTAAAAATACTCACAGGAAGAGATACTCACTGACACACACACACACACACACACACACATTACAATTATGTACTAATTACTATAGTACAGAACTGCACCTGTCTCATGATCTGGATTCAGTCCACCAGCTATGACATCATAGTATTCTAGTGGTGTTTCATTCACCCTCTCTTCAACATCAAAACAAAATAGTTTTAGAAATAAAATGTTATTGCTGTTGCCATGAGGCCATTACCATTTTAATCATGTAGTGAATGATATGACCAGTTTATAAGACAAGAATATACTGTAATCGAAAGGTTTCAGAGACAAACAAACGTGCACGCATGTGCACACACACACGTATAAACATGCACCTGCAGCTCTGTGGTTTTCTGTCAGGAATTCTGTGGTTTGAAGCAGGAGGTTTAACAGGACTAATAATAGATGAACATCATCTGTCTGACAGACTCTTATTAATGCTATTAAATGAGATTGATGGCTCATGTCTCACCCCTCTGAGTGAAGTGATTGTGTCTGTGCTGAATCTCCTCATAAACGGCCTCAGTCATCGTCCTGTGTCTCCTCTTAGAGAGAGCTGTGAGTGTAGACAGACAAACCTGCTGTCAGTTCACAACACATGACTGATCACACACTGAATAAGACACAATATGACAGTCTCTGGATCTCTCCTACCTCTCCTCATCACTCTGTTCTGCTGAATCAGTATAAGCAGTGGCACTAAGAGCAGTAAGAGCACAACTCCCAGTACAATCACAAGCACTGGGGGGACGGAGAGAGACGCTGCTGGGGGAGTTTGTGGAGGAGAGACTGATGTTGAGCGCACTGGAGGAGAAGCTGATGTTGTGGCAGGAGTAGAGGACACTGACACATCTGTCAAATCTGTCAAAACAGACAAACACATTCAAATTCATGATTGTCTTGAATACATAAAAAGATAATAAAATAAATACTACTCCAGTGTTTCCTGTGACCTTCTTTGTGGGAGCAGTCAGTGTGGTTTTTCAGGGAGAGAGGACAGTCCCACAGGTGAATCTCATTCCCTCTGCACTCCACTCTGTTCAGCCACACAACACCTTCACCAGCACCAAAGACTGAATTCCCATCAGCCCTCAGTGCTGCTCCACAACCCAGCTGCCTGCAGACCACCTGAGCATCGCTGATGTCCCACTGATCATCACAGACTGAGCCCCACACAGCGTTATGATACACCTCCAGCCTCCCAGAGCACCGGCCCTCCCCTCCACTCAGTCTGAGAGGAACATGATCTAAAACACACACATCAACCAGCACTGATCAGCAACATCCACAACAAAGTTTAAGTTGTGATAATAATAAATAAAATCAAAATAAACTTACTTGAACACTGTCTCTTGTATGGAGATGGTGAGGTAGAACATGTCAGAAGACTCTGAGGAGACTCACGTGTCTGATCCTCTGAGAATAAAACATGTTCAAATTTCATTTACCACTGAATAGAACAAAATAATTAAGACATTTAACATTAAGACAAAAATAATCATATTTAAACAAACAAAACATGACAATTTCAAACCATCTTAAATCAGTTAATATCATCTCACTTGAGCAGGTGATTTTGGCCACTTCATTATCACAGTCATTCTGTCCCCAGGGTGAAGATGGACACTGCCATAAAGTGGAGTCATGTCGTCGACAATTAAGTTTATCAAACCAATTATGAGACTTCAGTCCCTCTGAATAAATGGGTTCACTGCCAGATCTTCCACAGTTCAGCTCTTGACAGATCAGACTCACTGTGTCTCTGGCCATCTGGTTGTAACACACATTACCCCAGGATCCATTGTAGAAAACCTCCACATTCCCTTCACAGCCCTCAGTTAACCTGATCTCTTTAAACTCTAGATGGAAAAGGATGAGAATCAACCTCAACTCTCACGGAATGACAGTGTTTTAATTAGGGATTTGAATTATACAGGCTTCAATTATTCTGATTAATCCTAACGATTACAGTTCATTAATAGTTCCATTCATTTTTATATAAAAAACAACACTGAACAAACAAACAAAAATACTTAATTCATTAATATATAAAATACTAATACTGACCAAATGCAAAATGCATATCTTTAGCTGCACTTTGTCATATGAACATCCAGTCTGTAACTACACTGATTTAAATCTCAAAGTTAGCTGTAAGCTGTATGTCTGTGATTCACTACAAAGAACTGACTGATTAGAGTTTAGTTTGGGAATCGGGTTAGATTGGTCACGCTGCGTGTTTTGTGCTGTAGATTCAGTAGTGTTATGCTCCGGTGTGGACGAGTGAGTAGTTTAGAAAACTTTAAAAGTTTAAATAAAATAATTATTTACATTATTGTTTACCTGAGCACACGACTCCAACATCCTCCTTGTGTTGACAGTCATGTTTTCCCCAGCCTGGAGAAGAGCAGCTCCACAGGGACGTCTCATTCCCCTCACACTCCACCTCATCCAGCCATATGGGTCCAGAACCAGGACCAAACCAGGCTGGTACCTGCTGGTTACTGAGGGCCACTCCACACTGCAGCTGTCTGCACACCACATGGGCATCTTTAATATCCCAGGAGTCATCACACACTGTCCCCCATGAGCCGCTGTGAAAAACCTCCAGCCTCCCTGCACAGTCTCCCCCAGAACCCACCAGCCTGATGGACCCGCGACCTGATATTCAGAGAAAGAAAAACAGCGATTGTACATGCACATTTTTGATCACTAATAACTAAAGAATCTGCCCAGATGTTGATTTTCTCACCAAAGTTCTTTACTGACATCTGTTGTGTGGAGCTGCAGTTAAGAGTTTGTGAAGAGCTGCAGTTCCCCTGATGAGCTTTACTGCCTGGAGAGAGTATTTATTTGTCATTCAATATTTATCTAAAATATACTACATTTGTTCAAATGTGTAGTTTTATTCTGAAACCCATGACTTCAGTGTGGTGTGAATGTGCTCACCAGAGCAGATGACTCCAACATCTCGTCTATGAGAACATTCAGCTCGACTCCATGAAGAGATGGAACATTCTGAGAGTTTTGTTTCATTTCCGTCACAATCAAACACATCAGCCCAGATTTTAGCACTTCCCTCTCCAAACCAGACTGATCCCACAACAGAGACAGCAATCCCACAATTCAGCTGTCTACAGAGGACACTGGCAGCTCTCATATCCCAGCATGCATCACACACTGTGCCCCACTCTTTGAGGAACCGAAGCTCCACTCTTCCTGAACAAGAGTCTGAACTGTTTACCAGCCTGAGATCTGTGTAACCTGGACAAACAACTGACAGCTCTTTTAAACAGTATGAAACTAGAGTTAAGATAATTGAACAAAACAACAGCAGTGTATTACATATGTATGCAATTCATCTAAAGAGCTGCCAAATGTTAATACTCAACCAGAACAGATCACTCCCACATCATTGTCATGTGAACAGCTGTGCATCTGTGAAGATGATCGTGAACAGACGTGTATCTGAGATTCATTTCCTCTGCACTGAATCTCCTCTGACCAAACACTGTCTCCTTTGTCAAAAGCAGCTGCTCCCAGCACCTGTACAGGAGCCCCACAGTCCAGCTCTCTACACACAACCTCTGCATCCTGCTGGTCAAAGGCAGCGTCACACACTGTGCCCCATGTGTTCCCATAAATCACCTCCACTCTCCCAGAGCACAGGTGAAGCCCGTCCACAAGTCGAAGTCCTTTTTCTGAGTTGTTGAAATATAAGAACAGATTATTAATTAAACATCTCTACTCAGCTGGAGGACTAGAGAAAACTGGCATTAAATTTTGACATTTTTTATTTAATTAATTCACTTAATCTGCAATAATTTTATATGTTCACTTCACTTAGTTTTGTCATGGCCACGAGTTTATTGCGTAAACAAACCTGCGTGACCATAGAAACCTGGGATTATCAGAGATGGATTTATTAATATTTTATTTTGAATTAAGAAAATATTATATTAATTATTATAGAAATTATTACATTATTTAATTACTGTATTAACCACAGGCCTAGGCTATCGGACTGTAGCCTATGCGCGCAAGACAGCATTCGAATGAAGTTTATCATGAATAAATGTTACATAAAGTAATAAAGTACATAAAATAAAATAGGCCTACAAGAAAACATTTTTTTCCATCCCAGTCGTGTAAGTCCATTAACTGATCGTCTTTTCCCCTTAATATTTGTATATTATTATTATTATTATTATTATTATATTCGTTATGTATTTGATTTATTTTCCCTCCATTTCGATCTCTTTACGTTCTGAACAGTTTTGTAAATAATAGCCTACTGTAAATGCCTGACATACCAATAAAGCTTTGATTATGATATGACTGAGCCAACGGGAATTTGTAATGGAAGTGCAGTTTAAAGGTATATTTCGGCTAATTTCGGCTAATTAATAGACTGTAATTATACATTTTCGTTGATGAATTAATCATTCGCATAGTTTCATTTGTAAATGAAAAACAACACGTCACATACGATCATAAATACAATCATAAAGTCAAAACTTTATTGGTATAATTGTCAGGCGTTTACAGTAGACCAGGGTGCGAACTACGGGGGAGCTAGGGGGAGCTCGGCTCCCCTTAATAAGACATGGGCTCCCCTGAAAACGTGATTTGTGAAATTTTGGGGGGTCTCAAAAAATATTGACAATGTGTTATTTTGACGTGCAATTTCAGTTTTGTGTAATGTGATCATCGTGGATTATTATGTGTAAAATTAAACCTAATTAACTTCAATAAAGATAACTATACATGCTATTATTTTCATGAGCATCAAGGTGTGGGGGCGCTGCGGTGTAAATTCCACTCATGTTTAGTACATGTTAAGAGGTAATCAAAATCAACAAAAGAGCAATGATATGCAAGTGCTATAACAAGTCTCAGTTAGCTTAACGCAGTACATGTAGCAAGGTTTTTTTTTATTATTATATAATAAATAAAAAGAAAACAGATAGAATAGAAAAAGAATAGAGCAAGCTAATGTTAGAGGCCTTTTTGCTTTTGTTAATTGTATAATAAATAAAAAGAAAACAAATAGATAGGCTAGAATACAAAAATATTAGAGAAGCTGTTAGCTTTTTATATATATATATATTACAGTTATATAATAATAATAATAAAATACAAATATATTAAATAAAAAGACACGATCAGTTAATGGATTTACAAGACTGCGGGATGGAGAAAAATATTTTATCCATTTCTTATAATTCCAGGTTGCTATGGTCACGCGGGGTTGTTTACGCATTAAACTCGTAAACATAAGAATGTCGTTAATCTCGTGGCCGCGACAAAACCGAATATGTCCCCTCCCGCTCACCGTATGTAGATAATTTTATCTTCCATCCATCAATTTATAATCTTCATTAAATAAACAACGTAAATAAGATTGTCAGATCAGACTGTCTGAATATGCAAAAGACATGACATATTTAATAGTGATTCTCTTCGTCATAGTTTATTTTAAGATAGTAAGGAATTAGGATGAATATATTATTATGAACAAAACAATTAAACAGACTGCCTGTTTCATAAGATTGATAGTGATGTTTGTAAACACCAGCATAAGTATGTTGCTTGAGTGAGAATTATGAAAGAGAGTGATGAAATAACAGGCTGCAATTTCAGTTTTGTGTAATGTGATCATCGTGGATTATTATGTGTAAAATTAAACCTAATTAACTTCAATAAAGATAACTATACATGCTATTATTTTCATGAGCATCAAGGTGTGGGGGCGCTGCGGTGTAAATTCCACTCATGTTTAGTACATGTTAAGAGGCCTTTTTGCTTTTGTTAATTGTATAATAAATAAAAAGAAAACAAATAGATAGGCTAGAATACAAAAATATTAGAGAAGCTGTTAGCTTTTTTATATATATATATTACAGTTATATAATAATAATAATAATAATAAAATACAAATATATTAAATAAAAAGACACGATCAGTTAATGGATTTACAAGACTGCGGGATGGATAAAAATGTTTTATCAATCTTTGATAATCCCAGGTTGCTATGGTCACGCGGGGTTGTTTACGCATTAAACTCGTAAACATGTCCCTCCCGCTCACCGTAGATATGTAATTTTATTTTCCATCCATCAATTTATAATCTTCATTAAATAAACAACGTAAATAAGATTGTCAGATCAGACTGTCTGAATATGCAAAAGACATGACATATTTAATAGTGATTCTCTTCGTCATAGTTTATTTTAAGATAGTAAGGAATTAGGATGAATATATTATTATGAACAAAACAATTAAACAGACTGCCTGTTTCATAAGATTGATAGTGATGTTTGTAAACACCAGCATAAGTATGTTGCTTGAGTGAGAATTATGAAAGAGAGTGATGAAATAACAGGCTGAGGTTTGGAGCAGTTTACCTGAACAGATGACACCAGCATCTTCATTATGATTACAGCGCTGTGCATACTGGCTCTGTGACCTGCAGTCTTTCAGTGCAGTCTCTGATCCACTACAGTATACATAAGCCATTGAAATTGGTCCTGATCCTTGTCCAAAGTGAGCATCATATGTCGCTTTTACAGCCGTCCCACATTCCAGCTCTCTACACACCACTTCAGCATCAGCAATATCCCAGTAATAATGACACACTGTTCCCCACTGACCATCTTTATAAACCTCCACTCGACCAGCACAGGGATTATTACCATTCACCAACCTCACACTCACACTGTCTACACCTGAGAGAGAGAGAGACAATTAGTGAACATACAATATATGTTGTACATACCAAATATACTGTAATATGTAGTAAAGTGTAACATTACATGTAAATTATTTCAGCACATTTTAAAAATAGATTACCTCTTGACCCTCAGTATGTACCTACCAGAGCTGATGAGTTTTACCATATAACACAGAAACATCAGCATCAGACAGTTCTCCATCTTCTTTAGCTCGACACACGCTACTTCATCAACTCAGAACACATCACAAGTTTGTCCTCTGCTCCTCAAACACACTGAAGAAACTGGCTCCTGTCAGTCCCCTAAAGAGAGAGAGGGACTCACAGCTGCCAATGACACTCACTCTTACCTTATTAGACACAACAGAGGAAATCATCAAACACAATCAGTGACAAATCAGAAAGCAGCATTTTTATTTTCTCCATATATATCAATAAAGTGTCAGCGCTGATGAGCGGGACTCCTCCTCCAGCGTGAAGCGACACTTCACTGAGGACAGACTCGTGTCAGTCATAAGTCAGTGTGGAGATAAAGTCACAATAAACTTAAAGCAGATTGATACAGAAACACTGCAGCTTATATTCAGCATCAAACCTGAACCTGAACACAGCAGATACAAGCACTGATGACTGACTTCTGTAAGTCTGAACACTTCAAACACTTACACAAACTTACTAGAACCAATTTCTCATGACTAATTTGAATGAATTAATGGATTTTACTAATTTGTTCTTTTATTCTGACCAAGAAAACAATAAAAATATGATTACACCATAGTATAAACTATATTGTTGCTAAAGCTATTTTGATGAGTTTTTATTAAATTAAATATTATCTACTTTAATTGGGTTTACCTTTTTTGAATAAAATAACAGCAGTAATCTTGTGCGTTTAATACTGCGATGCTGCATTTGTCCAGAAGATGGCAGAAAAACACTTCTTATTGTAAAGAGGAGCAGCCAAGGGTCTTGCCCCTGTGTTGTTGCATGAGGAACTTCTCACTAGTGAAAGTATTACAGGACAGCCTCTATTATGTGAAATGCCAAAGTTGCCAAAATAATAAATAAATGAGTATATAAATATACTAAATAAATAAAATGTGAACAAATAAATGAGAATTTCTACGTATATTTCATTATGTATGTATAATTGTATTTTTTCAACATTTATTTTTCATTTATTTATTTATACATTTATTCATTTTCATATTTATGTATTATTTATATATTTATTTATGTCACATTTGAATAAATGTGAAAATATATAAATGTTGACAAATACATATAGCACTTCACGTTGTGGCCGCATCACCATCTTGAGTGTGTATTATTTTCGAATAATTCAATGGTCCGTCATCAATTATTACTTGTAGTCCATTACTGATTACTGATTACATGATGAAAACTGTAGTTAGTAGCGTAATTCATTTTAGGTAATGTATTCTGACTTCTTTTTAGATAACTTTTTTATCTAACTTGTTTTAAACTTACCATTAAACGTACCATATTGATATAAAAAAGCAAATAGAAAGAAAATATATTTTAAAAATTTTGATATCATCATCATAAAATGCATTAAAGATGACATTAATTCAGGGTTTCCTAAACTGGGCTTAATGCAAGAACTGCAGTGGGTTTGTGAGTTGATTAAAAAGCCAATAATTATTTAAATCATAAACATGTAAAATAAATTATTTGAACACTTGAACACTAAAAACAGAAATATGTTATTTGTTTTGTCCACAGCCAAAGTCTTTCAGATCAGACTTCTCAATTCAACAGTTAAGGTCCTTCTGGATATGATGACGACTGCTATAGTGTTTCACAGCTACACATCACCAGTATTTAATAACTTGCATTATTATTTGTGTCATACATGGTCTAATTGCTTGAGAGGCGCTTTTTTCACCCAAATTCAGAAGCACGGTTTGAAAATTGATTTACGTGACATTTACATGACCATTCTATATTGTGAGTATAGACAAAACTAAGTGTATGACACAAAGTAGGATTTTTAGAGAGGAAATTTTAAAAGAGAGAGAGAGAGAGCAAAAAGATGAATTATGGAGAATCAATAAATTATGATGGATTTACTGCCATTGTGTGAATAATATGTAATAATGTAATCCATAAAAAGTAACTGTAATCTGATTATGAGCATTTTTAAAATGCAATATACTCTAATTATGAGCACTTGATTTTTGGAATCTGATTACATTACTAGCCAGCTCTGGGAAACATTTACTGTGTGTACCATGGTACTGTATATACAATACATGCCATATAAAGTATTATCATCACTTTACTTTTTTGTAAATTGGCATACTTAATATTTACCTATCAGAAACGCTCACTCATACAGAATTCAAAAGTGTATTTTTTTCATGATCTGATTTTAAATGAGCTTTCATTTTATCAGGTTTTAAAAATAGTCTGCAAACCAACTTTTTTTTTCATCAGCACGAAAAAGAAAGAGCAAATAACATGACCTGGCCACATATTTGTTTGGAGACCAGAGAACCACAGATTAATAAAAATAATCAGAAACGTTGATTAAAACGGTTTACGTACACGACACAAAGGATGCTGTTCTCCTCAGAGGAGCACTCACTGACTCAGAAAGAGCCTCTGTTGGGTTGCATTCATATCTCAGGGCATTTTTGTCTTATTGGAGACATTAGAAGTGGTCTGGATAAATAATAACACTTTAAAAACTTTAATAGCTATTGGATTTAAGATAAAAGTTAAATAGTCTAATTATTCAGAATAATTGTATATTTAGCGTCAGAATCATTAATAGCTGCACTACATGATTCATCCACAAGATGGAAGTAATGCACATATAAATGTGTTGTTATGATTGATTGAATTATAGTAATAATAATTATTAGTAGTAGTAGTAGTAGTACTTTTCAGTACTTTTTTATGAAAACATCAGTTACATGACCCGAGAATTAGATTTGGGTTATTTGGTCATTTTTATTTTATTTTTTATAACTCAGCATCCTATTATTTTTTAATTAGTTTAAAAAAAGCTACAACAGTTTAAACCTGTAATATTTGCTTAATACATATGAAAACACAAACCAATACATTCTCACCTGTAAAAGATTATCCCATTTCTTCTGGAATTTAAATCCCTGCGGTTTCTACAACCAGAGGCTGTGCAATTGTGTGGCATCTTGGAAAACTGATTTTTGTCTGGAGCGGTCGAATGTGGCATCTACGTACATATCTGTCACAACGGAAACGTCCTGGGCCGCGTTTCTCGATAACGACGGATCTTAAGAGCTTCTCTACGTGCGGGATTACGATCTTTTGTAACGTTTTTACGTGTACTGAACATGAACACGTGAGTACGAGCTTTAAGTGCTACTTTAGAGTCGCTGTCCATTCATGGAGTGCTGAAGTATCAGTATACCTAGCTTGTTTAGGTAACGTTATAAACATTTGTAATTTACTTGATGGAAAAAGTTTGAAGTTATTTTTCTTTTGTCCCTTCAGATCATTTCTCCTCATGGTTCACCCCGGAACTCAGAGTAATGAAATCTAAGTGTAGGCGTCTTGAACGACTATAACCTCACCTTCATGCTCATGCTGCATGTGACTTATTCAGACTAGGTTTTGAAATATAAAGACTCACTCAACACTGCGCGCTCTACCTTTCCAGTGTTAATAACAAAGCAGTGTAAACCCAAGACTCTTTTCTCTGAGATTAACAAATTTCTCAAACCATAATCTTATACAACGAATGCCTCTATTGACCTTTGGGAAACTTTTCAGTCATTTTTCCTACATAAAACTGGTGTCATCTACCAAGCTTTTTCCCCATCTGCTCCTCGATTTTTCTCCTTCTCAGTCTGTCCACCCGTTCTCAACCTTTTTTACCTACTAATACATCTGAGGTTGAACAGCTGATTACTAAATCTAGCAATCTTTGATTGGATTATATTCTTTCTCTTGTTTCTTTTTAATAAAAAAGAATTTAAAAAAAACTCAAATTGTGTGGCTAATTGAGAACTACATGCAGGACTTCACTGAGCTGGCACATTTGACTGATATGCAGGAGGTATGCCTCACAATTTTTTCTGGGTGGGCTATCAGATCCGCTCGCCTTGCTCATGCCATTGTGGGACTCTTGAGTGGACTTTGGAATATTATATCAACCTGGCATCGCAGCTGAGTGGCTCTGCCTTTACTGTGGGAGTCACGGAGAGGGAATGCAGTTCCGCAGTGGCTGCCATACCAGAGTCCACCGTCATCATGGCTGCCTACCATTAAACGTACCATATTGATATAAAAAAGCAAATAGAAAGAAAATATATTTTAAAAATTTTGATATCATCATCATAAAATGCATTAAAGATGACATTAATTCAGGGTTTCCTAAACTGGGCTTAATGCAAGAACTGCAGTGGGTTTGTGAGTTGATTAAAAAGCCAATAATTATTTAAATCATAAACATGTAAAATAAATTATTTGAACACTTGAACACTAAAAACAGAAATATGTTATTTGTTTTGTCCACAGCCAAAGTCTTTCAGATCAGACTTCTCAATTCAACAGTTAAGGTCCTTCTGGATATGATGACGACTGCTATAGTGTTTCACAGCTACACATCACCAGTATTTAATAACTTGCATTATTATTTGTGTCATACATGGTCTAATTGCTTGAGAGGCGCTTTTTTCACCCAAATTCAGAAGCACGGTTTGAAAATTGATTTACGTGACATTTACATGACCATTCTATATTGTGAGTATAGACAAAACTAAGTGTATGACACAAAGTAGGATTTTTAGAGAGGAAATTTTAAAAGAGAGAGAGAGAGAGCAAAAAGATGAATTATGGAGAATCAATAAATTATGATGGATTTACTGCCATTGTGTGAATAATATGTAATAATGTAATCCATAAAAAGTAACTGTAATCTGATTATGAGCATTTTTAAAATGCAATATACTCTAATTATGAGCACTTGATTTTTGGAATCTGATTACATTACTAGCCAGCTCTGGGAAACATTTACTGTGTGTACCATGGTACTGTATATACAATACATGCCATATAAAGTATTATCATCACTTTACTTTTTTGTAAATTGGCATACTTAATATTTACCTATCAGAAACGCTCACTCATACAGAATTCAAAAGTGTATTTTTTTCATGATCTGATTTTAAATGAGCTTTCATTTTATCAGGTTTTAAAAATAGTCTGCAAACCAACTTTTTTTTTCATCAGCACGAAAAAGAAAGAGCAAATAACATGACCTGGCCACATATTTGTTTGGAGACCAGAGAACCACAGATTAATAAAAATAATCAGAAACGTTGATTAAAACGGTTTACGTACACGACACAAAGGATGCTGTTCTCCTCAGAGGAGCACTCACTGACTCAGAAAGAGCCTCTGTTGGGTTGCATTCATATCTCAGGGCATTTTTGTCTTATTGGAGACATTAGAAGTGGTCTGGATAAATAATAACACTTTAAAAACTTTAATAGCTATTGGATTTAAGATAAAAGTTAAATAGTCTAATTATTCAGAATAATTGTATATTTAGCGTCAGAATCATTAATAGCTGCACTACATGATTCATCCACAAGATGGAAGTAATGCACATATAAATGTGTTGTTATGATTGATTGAATTATAGTAATAATAATTATTAGTAGTAGTAGTAGTAGTACTTTTCAGTACTTTTTTATGAAAACATCAGTTACATGACCCGAGAATTAGATTTGGGTTATTTGGTCATTTTTATTTTATTTTTTATAACTCAGCATCCTATTATTTTTTAATTAGTTTAAAAAAAGCTACAACAGTTTAAACCTGTAATATTTGCTTAATACATATGAAAACACAAACCAATACATTCTCACCTGTAAAAGATTATCCCATTTCTTCTGGAATTTAAATCCCTGCGGTTTCTACAACCAGAGGCTGTGCAATTGTGTGGCATCTTGGAAAACTGATTTTTGTCTGGAGCGGTCGAATGTGGCATCTACGTACATATCTGTCACAACGGAAACGTCCTGGGCCGCGTTTCTCGATAACGACGGATCTTAAGAGCTTCTCTACGTGCGGGATTACGATCTTTTGTAACGTTTTTACGTGTACTGAACATGAACACGTGAGTACGAGCTTTAAGTGCTACTTTAGAGTCGCTGTCCATTCATGGAGTGCTGAAGTATCAGTATACCTAGCTTGTTTAGGTAACGTTATAAACATTTGTAATTTACTTGATGGAAAAAGTTTGAAGTTATTTTTCTTTTGTCCCTTCAGATCATTTCTCCTCATGGTTCACCCCGGAACTCAGAGTAATGAAATCTAAGTGTAGGCGTCTTGAACGACTATAACCTCACCTTCATGCTCATGCTGCATGTGACTTATTCAGACTAGGTTTTGAAATATAAAGACTCACTCAACACTGCGCGCTCTACCTTTCCAGTGTTAATAACAAAGCAGTGTAAACCCAAGACTCTTTTCTCTGAGATTAACAAATTTCTCAAACCATAATCTTATACAACGAATGCCTCTATTGACCTTTGGGAAACTTTTCAGTCATTTTTCCTACATAAAACTGGTGTCATCTACCAAGCTTTTTCCCCATCTGCTCCTCGATTTTTCTCCTTCTCAGTCTGTCCACCCGTTCTCAACCTTTTTTACCTACTAATACATCTGAGGTTGAACAGCTGATTACTAAATCTAGCAATCTTTGATTGGATTATATTCTTTCTCTTGTTTCTTTTTAATAAAAAAGAATTTAAAAAAAACTCAAATTGTGTGGCTAATTGAGAACTACATGCAGGACTTCACTGAGCTGGCACATTTGACTGATATGCAGGAGGTATGCCTCACAATTTTTTCTGGGTGGGCTATCAGATCCGCTCGCCTTGCTCATGCCATTGTGGGACTCTTGAGTGGACTTTGGAATATTATATCAACCTGGCATCGCAGCTGAGTGGCTCTGCCTTTACTGTGGGAGTCACGGAGAGGGAATGCAGTTCCGCAGTGGCTGCCATACCAGAGTCCACCGTCATCATGGCTGCCATCCCAGAATCTACTAGGGCTGTCTCAAGGCGTTTAGGACTAGCTTCCAAGGTTACAGACCCTCCTTTGATGCCACAGAGGCCATATCTGAACTCATTGCCTATATTATCATGGCCAAGGAGGCTGTCTCTGAAACCTCTGCCTGTCCTATCATGGCCACAGTATTTCTGATTACCAGAAACCCTGTCTGCAGGACATAAAGTGAACATACTTTTCCAATAATTGCTCACAGCTGCTATTTGTAAATGTATATCCCAAAGTAAATATCAACAACTTTTAGCAAAATATAAAAGTACACTGGTCTACAAATAAAGAAATTATGTTTAATGATATTTAAGTTGAAGGTGCTGTGAACTGTTACAGACTCATGAATCTGAAATCATAGCACAATGTCCAATATACAAACTGACTGAATGTTGGGAAATTTTATTTATTTTTTTTTAATTCTCTCAAATTTCTAAGGCTATGTGATAGAAATGGTTTAAACCAGTGCAGTTGCAAAAACTGCACAATGTGTAAAAATGTCTGGAAAGGCAAATTCAAACATTTTGAAAAGGCCATGAAAGCAAAGATCAAAGCAAAGAAAATCTCAGAAAAAAATTCAATACAAAATATAACATAAAACATTAGATTGCAGCTAAAACAAACAGTATATAGGATTGCTTAAACTCTGCAGACCACTAAAAAGCTTTAAAAGGATTTGAGGCAGTTGGTGTGGTTTCAGTTACACAGTCCTTCGCTGTTTTCCTGGCCCTTCCCCCACATCATCATAGTCTGTTATTAGAAAACGTAAGTAAATTAATGTATCAATACAATGTCACTCATATACTCCCTGACATCCTTTGCATCATCATTCTCCTCCTCCTCAACACCCACTGATAAAAATGTATATTATCAACAACATAAAAATAGTCCTCATATTTTACATGCCACTTTACTGTGCCAATATAGAAGTATATAATTTGAATCCCACACCTGCTTTATCATTGGAGAACTGTGGTACAGTGACGACATCATCATAGTTTTCTGGTAAGTCATCTACAACAAAATAGTGAAAAATTAAATGCATTCATTAATGTACAAAATTTAGGATTTTGAAACAGTACAAATGCATAAGCAAAATGTATATAAATACATAGTGTTTAAACCTGTAGAAATAATTTTAAAATGAACCTTTAGCACAATGTCTCCAACCAGCAGTGATTACATCATCATAATCCTCTGGTGTGATTTGTTGCTCTTCTAAATTTTTGAATAGTACAGAAATAAATAGCAGAAACTAAGTTTACTGTTCACATGCCAAAAAGGTAATAAAATTAAGTAAAATCCTGTGATCAGTTAACAAAGTCACTGACCTGTTGGGCCTTTAGTGGTGCTGATGTCATTATAGTAGCCAGGTTTGACACTTGCTGAAGATTTTGCTTTAAAAAAAAAAAACATTTACATTTTGTCACAGAGTCATTCAGTCTGGAATTTGTTTTGCATTTGCACTATTTCTCTGCCTGTGTTTGTTGTCACAGTTAATGATTTGATGATTTGAGTTGCCACTAATCACCTCATTTGCACTGTGTATTAGTTCTCTCTGTTTCAGTTGAGTTTGTCTGGTCTCGTCCATGTTACATCTGTGCTAAAGCCACCGTGTTTGTATTGCATGTGTGTTGGATTAAAGACTTTTGGAGCATTCATCTTCATCTTTGTGCTTTTTATACAGCATAGTGTGACACATTTATTCATTTAGCGGACACTTTAATCCAAAGCGACTTCCAAATGATGAATATAAGTGATTTATCATAAAGAGGCAAATAAACACAAGAAGTGATATTTTTATTAGAGCTATTATTAATAATAATACCTTATCTTAATTATGTGCTGAATGGTTTATATAATTTAAACTCTGCAAAGATAACTTGCTACATGAATGCTTTTAATTAATTTAACATACATACATGCTTCTGTATGTAGCAGGTAACATTATGATATTTCAGTCTCTAACCTGAAACAAGCTCATCAGCATATTTATACCCAGAATGCTGTTCTTCAGAAAAGATACTTCCTGTTATGGAGAAGTAGAACCATCAGACACATTCACAATCACAAATCAACCAAAATCCCCATTTCCTTTGGATCTTATAAAATTAACCCAATATAATTCAAACGATACACACAAGATCCCACAAATGAATCTATGCAATTTACTCCACTTACCCCTCTTACTGAAATTATTACATTTTTTATCTCATCACATTAAATGCTTACTCACCCCTCTGAGTGAAGAGACTGTGTCTATTAGTGGGTCTGTGCTGAATCTCCTCATAAACAGCCTCAGTCGTTGTCCTGTGTCTCCTCTTAGAGAGAGCTGTGAGTGTAGACAGACAAACCTGCTGTCAGTTCACAACACATGACTGATCACACACTGAATAAGACACAATATGATAGTCTCTGGATCTCTCCTACCTCTCCTCATCACTCTGTTCTGCTGAATCAGTATAAGCAGTGGCACTAAGAACAGTAAGAGCACAACTCCCAGAACAATCACAAGCACTGGGGGGATGGAGAGAGACACTGCTGGAGGAGTTTGTGGAGGAGAGACTGATGTTGAACGCACTGGAGGAAAAACTGGAGGAGAAGCTGATGTTGTTGCGGCAGGAGTAGAGGACACTGACAAATCTGGCAAATCTGTCAAACACACAAACACATTCAAAATCATGCAAAACATTGATTTAAATATTATTAGCTCTGAATGCTTAAACAAATAATATTCCTTGGTGTTGTACTGTGACCTGCACATGTGAGTCCAGCGTGCTCTTTGTGGGAGCAGTCAGTGTGGTTTTTCAGGGAGAGAGGACAGTCCCACAGGTGAATCTCATTCCCTCTGCACTCGACTCTGTTCAGCCACACAACACCTTCACCAGCACCAAAGACTGAATTCCCATCAGCCCTCAGTGCTGCTCCACAACCCAGCTGCCTGCAGACCACCTGAGCATCGCTGATGTCCCACTGATCATCACAGACTGAGCCCCACACAGCGTTATGATACACCTCCAGCCTCCCAGAGCACCGGCCCTCCCCTCCACTCAGTCTGAGAGGAACATGATCTAAAACACACACATCACAAAAAAGGACACATTAATTACCAGCAGAGTACTGTCAGAACAGCAGCGTCTGCACAGGAGTATGTGTGATCATTTGTACTGTATATTCCAACATGAAATCCTGCTGGTGCCTCATATCAGAACACCATTACCTTGGGTTGCATAGAACATTCATAATTTTTATGTTTTTTCCATTAAATGAACTTACCTGAACACTGTCTCTGGTGGAGAGATGTGGAGCATGTCAGAGAGCTGCGAGGAGACTCATGACTCTCCTGTTCTGTAACAACAATTAAATATTATAAAATATGTATTCAATACAACTTCTCAAAGCATTAATGCTAAAGGATAACTGTATTGTTTACTGATGGAAAAAGTATTTGTTTTACCTGAGCAGATGATTTTGGCCAATTCATCTTCACCACAGTCATTCTGTCCCCAGGATGAAGATGGACACTGCCACAGATTTGAATCATGTGGTCGACATTTCACTTCATCCAGCCAGTTAGTAGCTGATTTCACTCTTGATACTGAATCAGAAAAATCACCAGATCTTCCACAGTTCAGCTCTTGACAAATCAGACTTGCTGTGTCTCTGTCCATCTTGTTGTAACATACATTACCCCAGGATCCATTGTAGAAAACCTCCACATTCCCTTCACAGCCCTCAGTTAACCTGATCTCTTTAAATTCTACATGAAAAAAATTACATTTTAAAATCACAAAATTGGAAAATGTGAACACTACGGACACATGAATGTTGAAATGTGTAAAACTGTATATTTAAATTCAATGTAAACAATTTAGCAGCATGTTTACCTGAGCACATGACTCCTACATCCTCCTTGTGTTGACAGTCATGTTTTCCCCAGCCTGGAGAAGAGCAGCTCCACAGGGACGTCTCATTCCCCTCACACTCCACCTCATCCAGCCATATGGGTCCAGAACCAGGACCAAACCAGGCTGGTACCTGCACACTGTCCCACATGAGCCGCTGTGAAAAACCTCCAGCCTCCATACACTGTCCCACATGAGCCGCTGTGAAAAACCTCCAGCCTCCATACACTGTCCCACATGAGCCGCTGTGAAAAACCTCCAGCCTCCCTGCACAGTCTCCGCCAGAACCCACCAGCCTGATGGACCCGCGACCTGATATTCAGAGAAAGTAAAACACATTATTCATCTCTAACTTCTAAAAAATATCTGCCCAGATGTTGTTGCTCTCACCAAGGCAGGTGATTGACAGCTGTTGTGTGGAGCTGCAGTTGAGAGTTTGTGGAGAGCTGCAGTTCCCCAGATGAGCTTCACTCCCAGAGCACTGGAAGCCCGTCACACACTCATGACTGTGTTCAGGACTGGATGAAGAGGAGCCGTAGAAGTTCAGCACAGAGCCACAGCCCAGCTGTCTGCAGACCACAGAGGATTCAGTGAGACTCCAGGAGTCCAGCAGAACTCTCCTCCAGACCTGATGGATGAAAACTTCCACCAACCCCTCACACTGTCTCTCTCCAGACAACCGCACCAGACCATCATGAAGAGCCAGAGAGGAACCTGAGTGAAAGATGTGGCATTTTATTAATATATTGCAAGGTAATTTATGTACTTAACTTTTTTTAATAAAATCCTCTCACCAGAGCAGATGACTCCAACATCTCGTCTGTGAGAACATTCAGCTCGACTCCATGAAGAGATGGAACATTCTGAGAGTTTTGTTTCATTCCCGTCACAATCAAACACATCAGCCCAGATTTCACCACTTCCCTCTCCAAACCAGTCTGATCCCACAACAGACACAGCAATCCCACAATTCAGCTGTCTACAGAGGACACTGGCAGCTCTCATATCCCAGCATGCATCACACACTGTGCCCCATTTACTGAAGTACTGACGTTCAACTCGACCAGAACAGGAGTCTGAACCATTTACTAGATGAACCTCAGCATAACCTGTATAAAGAACTTAGAGGTTCAGAAACAACATATAATGCAGCTGACATTATGCTGACACAGCTGACAAGTTGCATTGTGTCAAAAAATCAAAAGATGAGACACTGAATATTGATACTTAACCTGAGCAGATCAGTCCCATATTGTCACTGCTGCAGTTGTGTTTGTGTGATGATGATATTGAACAGAACCTTTGTCAAAAGCAGCTGCTCCCAGCACCTGTACAGGAGCCCCACAGTCCAGCTCTCTACACACAACCTCTGCATCCTGCTGGTCAAAGGCAGCATCACACACTGACATCCACGTCTGATCATGAAGTATCTCTAACCTCCCAGAGCACAGGTGAGATCCATTAACAAGTCGAGGTGGTGTATGACCTGTTTAAATAATATGAATCACAGTACACAAAAACAAATAAAACACATGATAGTTAAATACCATAACACAGTTTTCCAAACAAAACACAATTATTCTTTGTGTCATCATAATAAATCCATGGGCAACCATTTTTTTTCTCATTTACCTGAACAGATGACACCAGCATCAGAATTGTGAGTACAGGCATGTAGGCTCCATCCTGATGACCCACAGTTTTTCAGTGTAGACTCTGATCCAGTACATACTACCGCACTCATCCAGATTGGTCCTGATCCGGATCCAAAATGAGCACCACCCAGAGCATCTACAGGTTCTCCACAGTCCAGCTCTTTACACACCACTGCAGCATCAGGCATATCCCAGAAATCACCACACACTGTTCCCCACTGACCTCTATGAAGAACCTCCACTCTACCAGCACAGCGACTGTGACCATCAACTAGCCTCACGTTTTTTTTATCTAAGTGACAAAAGAATACAGAGAGAGAGGCTACAAATAAAAGTAGGGTATTTTTAATAATACGTCTTATTTTAATTCTCACCAGCACATAGCAGCCCCTGGTAATTATCATGAGAACAGTCGTTTTCATGTGATGGTGATGTTGGACAGAGGTGAATCTGAGATTCATTTCCTCTGCACTGAATCTCTTGTGTCCACATCTGAGCGTCTCCTTTGTCAAAAGCAGCTGCTCCCAGCACCTGTACAGGAGCCCCACAGTCCAGCTCTCTACACACAACCTCTGCATCCTGCTGGTCAAAGGCAGCGTCACACACTGACATCCACGTCTGATCATGAAGTATCTCTAACCTCCCTGAGCAACTGGTGTTTCCAATAAGCTTGACATCTGAAGTAATACAAGAGAAGAAACGTTTAAAAAAAAATTTTTTTTTAAAGCAATTGACAATTGTTTTCATACACTTTTGTTATCTCAATGCGTAATGCTTGTCATTGCTGGTCAACCACAAAGTAACATTTACAGTGAAAAGGAATCAAAGTAAAATATTCAGCTGATTTAAGAAGGGTTCATTTAAAGGATTAGTTCTCACACACACACACACACACACACACACAGAGAGAGAGAGAGAGAGAGAGAAAGAAAGAAAGAAAGAAAGAAGTCATCATTTACCCACTCTCATGGCAATCCAAACTAGGGCTGTGCAATATTGATAAAAAATTACATTCTTCAAAAATGTTTGTAAAATTGCTTATTATTAGCATGTTCTTGTACTCCTGTAGGTCACTTTAACTTGATTTCCAGGGGTATTTTTACCTTCATAAGGGCAATTGTTCTGACCTTATTTCACAAGTTCCCCTGCCCATCCAATCTTAATAGTTAATGGTAAACAAACTTGGCTTGCTGTCCTCGACAGATGATCGAACCTGAGGCTTGGCTTGAGCTCGGAGTTCAACCCCCTACTGCGGTACTACACAGAGATGGAGAATGACAGAAATAGTGGAGATGGGGAGGTGGAGGGATGCTGGAAGAATTGTCACTGGGATGGCACAACGACTGCTGCTTATATACGCTCATAATGATGATTGACAGGACTGAATGATTAGGCTCCTCCCAAACCTACGTTCGGAACTTCATTAAATTTATGTCATCTTTTATGTAAAATTCTTAAAAAGAGCACTCTTATGTGATATTTTGTAGCTATATCGTACTATGTTCTGAATGTAAAATATATATATATACATTTTTTAGGATTATTTCAATAATATTAAGTTCAAAAGAACAGCATTTATTTGAAATAGAAATTTTTTGTAACATTATAAATGTCTTTACAGTCACTTTTGGTCAATTTAATGGATCTTTGCTAAATAAAACTTTTCTTTTTCTTTTTTTAATCTTACATACTCCAAACATTTGAATGGTAGTGTATCACGGTTTCCACAAAAATATTAAGCAGCACAACTGTTGGATATTGACATGTTTTTATCATGTGACACTGAAGACTGGAGAAATGGCTGTTGAAAATTCAGCTTTGCCATCACAGGAATAAATTATATTTTAAAATATATTAAAATAGAAAACTGTTATTTTAAAATGTAATAATATTCTACAATATTACTGTATTTTTCATCAAATGCAGAAAGACTTCTGTCAAAACCATTAAAAAATTTTGACCAGTAGTGTACTGTCATAAAAGTCATACAGGTCGGGAAAGTCATGAAGGTGAGTAAATAATGAAATAATTTTCATTTTTGGGTGAACTACGCACTGAGGCAGGTGGATCATCAGTAAAAATAGGATGAGGTTTGGGCCAGATTACCTGAGCAGATGACTCCTGCATCCTTAGTATGATCACAGTCATAAAAAAACACTTCTGCTGATATACAGTTCTTAAGTGTTGACTCTGATCCATTACATAACTTGAAATGTGACCAGATTGGCCCTGATCCTGGTCCAAAATGAGCACCACCAAGAGCATCTACAGGTTCTCCACAGTCCAGCTCTCTACACACCACTGCAGCTTCAGTCATATCCCAACCATAATCACAAACTGTTCCCCACTGACCTCTATGAAGAGCCTCCACTCTACCAGCACATGGATTGTTACCATCAACCAACCTCACTCTAATATTGCCTATACAATGGAAAAGAGTGGGAATAAAAAAAAAGTATTAAAAAAAGTTTCAAAGGAGTTTCAAAAAAGAAAAAAACTATAGTGAAACTAAACTAATATTTAGTCTATATTTAGGAACTTAAAATTTTATTTCAGTTTATTTAAAAAAGGACCAAACCTGCACACACCAGCCCAACATCATTGTAATGAGAACTATTGTTTTCGTGTGATTGTGATGTTGGACAGAGGTGAATCTGAGACTCATTTCCTCTGCACTGAATCTCTTGTGTCCACATCTGAGTGTCTCCTTTGTCAAAAGCAGCTGCTCCCAGCACCTGTACAGGAGCCCCACAGTCCAGCTCTCTACACACAACCTCTGCATCCTGCTGGTCAAAGGCAGTGTCACACACTGACATCCACGTCTGATCATGAAGTATCTCTAACCTCCCAGAGCAGCGAGAACCTCCAACCAGCCTGACTTCTGAAAGAGCAACATTTAAGTTGACTGGTTACAGTATATTGACTGGTATATGAATCAATATTGATTCATATACCAATCATAAGAAATGTAAAAAAAAAAAAAAAAAAAACATTATTGAAAATCATATTTTTCTTCATCCTCTGAAAATAGATATTTACTATGTATGTGAGATATCTGAATACACATGACCAGCCACATTTTCATGTCAATGATCTCATGTCATGTCTATTTGTTAGAAAACATGTCTGTTTGTAAGAAAATTGGTCTGCCCAGTCACAGTGAGGTAATAAGGAGGAAATAGAATATATACTACTATTCCTAAGCAACATAAAAACGAAATTTATCAGTAAAATGTGGGGTATTCCACCAAATCTTGCAGTGTTATTTGTTGTACCTGCTACATTTATTACATTAGAACGTAGAGTTAGAAACAAGCTGCTGAAGTTTATTTTTAACAAGGCCAAAAATATGTATGGTCAAAGAGAAGGTCGAAAATTACATTACAAGTGTATTTGGTGCAACTGTTTTGTACTATAAAAGGATTCTTAGCTTACCTGAACAAATGACTTGAGCATTTTTATCAAGACAGCTGTCATGATAAAGCAGTGGTACAAATCCACAATTCTTAAGTGAGGACTCAGATCCAGTACACAATGCATTTTTTATCCAGCTTCGTCCTGATCCTGATCCAAAATGAGCATCACCCAGAACATCTACAGGTTCTCCACAGTCCAGCTCTCTACACACCACTGCAGCATCAACCAAATCCCAACCACCGTCACACACTGTTTCCCACTGACCTCTATGAAGAACCTCCACTCTACCAGCACAGCGACTGTGACCACCAACCAACCTCACATTTATTTTGTCTTTAATTGTAAGAGAGAGCAATAGAAAAATTAATAATCCATTTAAAATTTTACAATAAAATAAAATATGCTCTAGACCTTAATCAGTTTAGACGCCATATTGAATTTAACATAGATTCCTGTCATTCCTCAAACATTAAATATGCCCAACCCAGACTAAGGTCTTTTGTACTGTGAACTCTTACCAGCACACAGCAAACCAATGATGTGTTTCTGAGAACAGTTGCTTTTGACTGATGGTGATGTTGGACAGAGGTGAATCTGAGACTCATTTCCTCTGCACTGAATCTCTTGTGTCCACATCTGAGTGTCTCCTTTGCCAAAAGCAGCTGCTCCCAGCACCTGTACAGGAGCCCCACAGTCCAGCTCTCTACACACAACCTCTGCATCCTGCTGGTCAAAGGCAGCGTCACACACTGACATCCACGTCTGATCATGAAGTATCTCTAACCACCCAGAGCAGCGAGAACCTCCAACCAGCCTGACTTCTGAAAGGACACAGATTAAAAAAAACATAGATTAGTAAAAAAAAACAAAAAAAACATTTATGGATCCTCAAGATCATGATTTATACATCATTTTAGTCTTTGGATAAATAAATAATATAAAAATACAAAAGGAAAACTATTTATTATTGTCAACATTTTTAAATCAACTTCTTTAGAAGTCAGTATGGAAGCACAAAAATCTTATATAGATATGAATAAAAAATATGTAAAATACTTTACCTGAGCAGATGACTCCAGCATCTTTAGAATGATCACAGTTATTTTTACCCCATCCAAATGACCCACAGTTCTTCAGTGTAGATTCTGATCCAGTACACAAGACAAAAGTCATCCAGATTGGTCCTGATCCTGGTCCAAAATGAGCATCACCCAGAGCATCTACAGGTTCTCCACAGTCCAGCTCTCTACACACCACTGCAGCATCAGCCAAATCCCATTCCTCATCACACACTGTTCCCCACTGACCTCTATGATGAACCTCCACTGTACCAGCACAGCGACTGTGACCATCAACCAACCTCACATTCACACTGTCTGTATATTGAACAGAGACAATGAGAGAGAGATGAAGGGATGAGAGAGTTTAAGAATCACAAATTGGGACACATATGTCTGAATATTTAAATTAGGGATGCACCGATACCACTTTTTCCAGTACTCGCCCGATACCGATACTTTTATTTTGGTACTTGCCGATACCGAGTACCGATACCAATATTTTATTGCATTTGTACATTTTTTAAATATTGGGTACAGAAACCAAAAGAGTATGTATAATGTTAGTTGGTTAACTTAATTTATCGAATACATACAGTCAAAAAAAAAAATATTCAGACACCTTCAACATTTCTCACATTTTCACAGTTTATTCGCTATAGTTTAGAACATGGTAATAAAATATGACAAGAACTCAGAGTTTCTTTGTCTGAATATGGCACTTATCACATGCTGTGTGGTATCGGGGGGCATTTTAACGAGTACGAGTACAGGAGCTCAGTATCGGTGCATCCCTAATTTAAATGAATATTCAGATTTCAAGTTGAGCTCAATCAACATCATTTTTGGTATGTTAGCATAAAAATTCATGTTTATTCCTCCCTACTTTAAAAAGAAAAGCAAATTTGAGGCTATAGTCAGGCATTTTTACACTAAAATCATGTTAACACACATTGTTTAGTATTTAAGGTTTACAGCTTGACCCTCATTCACTTCTATTGAAAATGACTGTCTCACTTTAAGCCAGATTTTGTGCGTGCGTGTGTGTGTGTGTGTGTGTGTATATCAATATATATTTAAGCAGGAACAAGAAATAAATTTTTGTGGAAAACAAAACGATGATGTCAACTTTAATATTTCCACCCCCACAACATAATATATATTAATCAAGGAATGATAAATTTTTCTTTGGTAACAATTTTCATGGGACTGACTCAAACTAACATGTCTGTCAGTGATTTTTCCAAATGAATGTTTATCACATCAGAGTATCGTCGTAGATACTCTAGTGACTCCAAATGTGCTATGAATTTCACTGCCATCCAACTCGAGGGACCGAGACATGTGCTTATAATGGATATTAACATTATTTTGAGACTCCATGAGAGAGAGAAATAATAGAGAGATAAACTGCCTGCTAAGCAATACAGGATCAAATTCAACATACTGTGCAAATGCAATTACCCTGTCATCTAAAACAACACATTACAGTACAGTTTAATTTTAAGTGACTAAAGAACACAATCCCGACCCCTTCTAAAAATAACTTTTTAAATTTCAAATGTACTTACCAGTTGTGGTAAGCATTACCACTGAAATCAGTAAAATGAGTGCCAAGCATCTCCCCATCATCCTCATCCTCAGCATTATTAACTCAACACCCAGTGTACAAGCTTCTCCGCTCTGATGATACAGAAATACAGGAATCCACTCAGCCTCCTTAATGAGAGAGAAAGAGGCCCAACACCCTCCAATCACACTCGCTATTACCTTATTAGACACAACAGAGGAAATCATCAAACAACTTCAGTGACAAATCAGAGGACGCTTTTCTGACTTTCACCATATATAAATATATACATCAAAGCTGTCAGTGCTGATGAACTCCTCCTACCCACACATACTACATCAAGATGCCTCACTGAGGGGATGTATGCACACACGATACTTACAGGAGACAGGAAATTCTCCAGTTTATTTACAGCATCAACACCTGCAGTGACAAGATAAAAGCACTGATAACTGAATGTCCAAAACATTGTCTGTTAATGTTTACATATATTAGCATCACATTAACACACAAACAAAACTCAACTCAAGACCAAGAATGAAAAAGCTTTTTTCTTTTCAAAGTTTACCAAGAGCAAAGTGCACATTTTATCTATATCTCAAAATAATTCCTGTGACTCATGTGAAATTGACTTCATTGCATAACAGTTGTCTCTTTCAGTTGGTCCACAAAACCCATAATCATCAACGCAGTGAAGAAAAAAAGTGAAGATTATTAGCTCACCTTGTGACCAGCAGAGAGAGCCATGTACTGCATTCTGTATTGCACATACATTGAAAAATGAACCTCCATAGACTTTAGTATAAAAGAAAATGTAGTTTTGTTGTATTTCAATAATAATAATAATAATAATAATAATATATTACCGGTAGTTTCACACAAATTGTGAACAGTGAAACAGATATTGAATAAAGATGGATAATAAAATAATTAAGCATTGCATAACATTTCAATTAAACCCAACCCATTAAACCCAACACCGCATTAAGAAATAACTGGTTGGTTTACATGTCACTCATACTGTCTCTTTGCATCTACATTTTCCTTTCGGTGATGTTTACAGGCAGAGTGTGAGTCTGAGTTCACTCTGTATTGTAAAGTCTATGTAAAGTTATGTACACACTGTAAAGTTTCAAGAGTGACAACCGCATTTAAACACAGGAGTGAATCCGCTAAATTACATTTCATTCAGTAACAATCGAACAATCCTTCTTCAGACTGCTGCTTAGAAACTGAATCTTTGCAGGAAGTCAGAGGACCTGGTACTGAGAACAGTTCGACAGCACATGAAGGTCATACGTGGTAATTCAGTTTCCTTCTCCATTTCTCCTGCTTGTCAGCTTCAAAACGGTCTTTAAGATCAACAGATTATTCACAGCAGATCAGCTAGGGTGAGCGTGATTTGACCAAGTACAACATGTTGAACATCATTCCAATCAACCAATCAGAATTGAGAGATAACTTTTCAGGACATGACAGTTTTACACTGTTAGCGATTTCTGTAAATTACACAGTATTTAACTGTAATATGAACTGTACTTTACTGTAAAACAGTTATACAGTACGTTACTGTATTTTAAAGTTGCATTATGGGAAATATCCTCTTGGCGCCATTAAAATACAGTATTTTTCATTTACTGTAAATCCAAATACAGTAAAAAAAAAAGAGCACGAAACCTGACCAATGACAGAAAGGCTTTTTTTCTTTTTGGAGAAAGAAGAAGAAGAAGAAGAAGAAGAAAAGCTTTGAAAAAAAATAGTCCATGCTTCTTGTGTGTAACAAAAGTTTGAGTTCTTTTTGAAGATTCACTATCGTCACTATTCACTATTATCATAATATGTTGTGCTTAGGATAAATTTGAAGAATTTTTTCTAACTATAATACTTAGAATAGTATGTAATGTATATAGTAGTTTGTAACAATGTTTTGTTTGAGTCGTAACTGAATCTGTGAAAATATTAAAATGTTATTGCAAGGATTACAATTGAACAATTAAAAAATTAAAAGTTATACAGTTGTCATTGCTTATTTTCAGTTAAATTATATATATTTTTTTCTTGTATTTCAATATGTTACTGGAGAAAAGACCATAAAATTACCGTATATTTTACAGTAAAAACTGTAAAAGTACAGTACATACTGTAAATACATTTACAGCAAGTTAAATGGTACTGTAAATATGAATACAGTATTTTTACTGTAAGTTTAATTTACAGTAAGTTACTGGCGAACTGCTGCCAGTAAGTTACTGTCATTTCTACAGGAAATTTTTAACAGTGTAGGCTTACAATCAGGATTCCTTCTACACCCTTGTTAATCAGCTATCATTTCCCTCTGATTTTAGGAATAAATTATGGGTACGGTTAGGTTTAGGGGTAGGGATTGGGTTTAGTCTGTATTTTTGGACAGTAATGTTGATCCAGGATCAACAAAAGATGTTGATCCAGGAACATGTCTTACTTGGCAAAATCGCAACGACCATCAGCTAGGACTGGTAGAACATACTTACCCCATCAAAGCCCTACAAGTACAGCCATCTCAGAGGACTGCCTATTCTGCCCTTGACAAAGCTCATCCACTCTTGTTAACTGGCTCTGATTATCATAGGGGTCATAGGATACAAAACATTATACTCACTTCTGTAGATGAGGCTGGATCATGAAAGATTTGCGTGAACATAGACGCATTTAGGCAGATCAGGGGCACATTCCCTTCAGAAACAATGTAATCCACTGCGAGGGAGGGGCCTGTCTCTGTGACATCACACAGACAGTCATCTGAGATCGGCTCGATTTGAGAAAGGGGAAAACATTTAACCAGATTTTTTTTTTTAAACACTGGGTGGATTTTTATCATTATAGGGTGGTTGTGTACACACACTGCCAACACACATTTCAGTTCAAACAACTTGTAAAAGTGCATGTAGCATCCTATGACCCCTTCAACCACTACAGTCATGTTTGTGTTGCCTTTGATATATTTTGTATGTTAAAAATTGTCTAAGGATCGCATTATTTCCGTTGTTTATGGGGGACTTTTATTTTGAAACGGAATCTGCTTTCACTGCTCAGAGAGAGTAATAAGAAATGGTATGGAGAGCGAACGCTTCATGACAGGCGGCTTAACAGAACTCGTGCACGAAAGGACTGTTTATAAATTTATTCAGAATATAAGTAAAAATAAACAGCTATTTTCCGAGTTTTGAGCCATTCATTCCTGTTTTGTACACATTGTCATAATAGTGTCAATCGGAAAAAAAATGCTGTAATCACAATTAATTGCATAATAGTATAATACTTTTATATTGTTAAAATTTCACATTGAATCTCCAAACTAATGTAGAAACAACATAAAGATTATATATTTTAAATGAGTTTAATAAAGTTAAATATGAGTTTTTACTAAGTAAACTATCATTAATAAAGACCAGTATACCAATATTGCTGCACTGATGTCTGTATTGAATGCATTTTCCCTCAATTATAGCCATTAATTATAGCCATTCAACATTACAGAATAATTGAAAGCTATTATTTTCAACATTTAATAAGCTTTAAAAAATATAACAACTTTTAATTTAAGTGAACATAAACAAAAGAAAAACTTCACATAAACTATAAATTTATAGCTTTGAGTCCATGTTAGTTATAAAATCACATGTACTTTTTAAAATTTGTTTTTTAATTACTGTTATTCAGAAGTACATACAGGTACAGGTACACAGTATATATTAGTACATAGTATGTTAATAGGTCATTAAAAAAGATAATAAAGTATATCTATGACCATACACAGTTCATCATACAGGAATACTAGACAAAATTGTCTGTTGTTTTTATTGATTTTAACAATGCCAAAAACAATACAAATCTCACAAAGGTTTAATACCAAAAAAGAGGGGAAACCAGAAAAACCTGAGAATTAACATATCAATATCAACATCACTAAAACTTTGTTCAGATGTGTTGAACTGAGGCAGTGGGTGAGATCATTGAGCCAAATGGCTCCCTTCTTTGTTTGACTCCTCCTCCACATCATCATAATCTGTTATTAAATACAAAATATTAAATCAGGTCAAATGTTCTTATTGGATAAATATTTTAAAAGTCTAAAAAAAACTGGAAAATATTAACTAAATTAAAATAATGTTAAGATAATGAGAACAAAAGGGTTATAGTAACTTACCCAACAGGTTTCTCACATCTTCACTGACACTCATCACATCATCATACTCCTCCTGAACTCCCTCTGATCAAGAATGACATAAAAACATCTCATATCAGTTTATAAAATACGTTCTCATTTGAAGGATTCATTTTCCCTTCAGTGAACTGATTACACAGAACACGTCTGAGGCCTAGTCACATACACGGGTATTTTTGTAAACCCGTGTTTTTCCTTCTTCGTTTAAAAAACAATCTTGTCCACATGAAAACGCAAAAACACACTATGAAGTGCTGCCAAGAGCATGTCAAACCAACAGGTGGCAATATAACCCTAACCATAAAAAGCCATGTTGGCCAATCAGAAGCCTGAAAAAAGTGTGCGCTCCGATGCCACAAGCCAAAATCTCTGGTTTCATCGGCTACATGACAACACTGCAACCGGAGTTTCTGAAAATCTTCAGCCTGGCAGGAGTTTTCAGTGATCTGATACTGCATTTGCGTGTAGATGAACGGCCAAACCACAGAAAAAGCTGCGGTTTTGAAAATACCCGTGTTCGTGTGGACAGGGCCTGATTCTTGTTACATGTTTTCTGCCCCTGTCTGCTGTGTGCCTTGTTTGTCTCCATAGTTAACCTCATTAGTTGCTACAGTCACTCACTTGACCACACCCATCTGCTTGTTAGTTCCCATAGTAACTCATTGATCACTTCTGTTCTCCTGTGTATAAATAGCCCTTATGTTTCCTTTGTGTTTTGTTGGCTGTTGAATGTATTTGTGCTTGTTTTGCCCGTGTTTCTCTTCCTTGTGTTTTTTGTTTCCCATTTTCCTGTTTGTTCTGTTGTTTACTTCTATTAAACTCCTGCAATTAGATTCTGGTCTCAGCCAGCTTTCTTCAGCACATTTCAATACTCATGTAAACATGCGAAGGGGGATTTAAAAAAAAAAAGTAGTTCTGTGCATCTCACCTGTTACCCCTCGAGAGCTCGGTCTATTAATGATGACATCATCATAATTCTCTGGTGTGTCCACTGCACATAAAAATATGACTCAAAATTAAATATAAGCAAAAAAAAAACATTAAGACAGTAATTTAAAGTATTATCTAACAATCTTGATTTTAGAGGAATATTTTTTAAAAGTTGCTAAAAAGTAAAACACCTTTTTTGAAATCAGAGTTCTGTCCGCTCGTCATGACATCATCATAGCTCTCAGGTGTGTCTTCTACAAATTCACACATTCATCACAAACACACATTCATTACATTCAGAACAAATCTGAAATATCTATCTTAAACATACTGTAATATTTTAATTTAAAAGTATATTATATGCTGTTGTAGAGTAAGAGAGGGACACCTGTCTCACGATCTGGTTTCAGTCCATCAGTGATGACATCATCATAGTATCCCGGTGTGATTTCCTTCAGCATCTCTTCTGCATCAACACACAATATGTTTGGATACAAAAGCCAAAATATCTTCTTGTTGCAGATCATGAGAATTTATTAAACATTTGGTAATGAATCATGTGATCAATTAGAAAAGTCACTGACCTTTTAGGCCACTGCCATTAGTGACATCATCATAATATGAAGTCTTGAACTCTTTTGCTAAAAAGGAGAGAAAACTGTTAATATATAATTGAGCAAGAGTATTTGAATAGTATTAAGTCATTGATCAAATGTGTAACAGAATTTATTTATTTATTTATTTATTTATTTATCTAGGTGCATTCTTTAAAAAGGATTTGAGTGTAATGTGGAGTGAATGTGTGCTTCATCTCTCTAACCTGAGAGAAGCTCATCAGCATCTTCATACCCAGAATGCAGTTCTTCAGAGATGAGACTCCCTGTTAAAGAAGAGCAGAGCAGTCAGAAACATGTTCATCATTACAAACAGACTGAATCCTCATTTCCTTAATCATAAAGTAGACAACACAGCACAAATATTAATTATTCACATTTAAAAGCATTATAGGCAGATTCCTTTTTTGTTAGGCCTATTAACAAACACACAAGTATCCTCACATTAACCCATTCCTCACTGTCTTCCAGAAATACACACACCTGCACCTACACTTAAAAATATATGAACGCCTCCTTATGACAATCTAAAAATACTCACAGGAAGAGACACACACACACACACTCACACTCACACACACATATATAAACATGCACCTGCAGCTCTGTGGTTTTCTGTCAGGAATTCTGTGGTTTGAAGCAGGAGGTTTAGCAGGACTAATAATAGATGAACATCAACTGTCTGACAGACTCTCTTATTAATGCTATTAAATGAGATTGATGGCTCGTGTCTCACCCCTCTGAGTGAAGTGATTGTGTCTGTGCTGAATCTCCTCATAAACGGCTTCAGTCGTCGTCCTGTGTCTCCTCTTAGAGAGAGCTGTGAGTGTAGACAGATAAACCTGCTGTCAGTTCACAACACATGACTGATCACACACTGAATAAGACACAATATGACAGTCTCTGGATCTCTCCTACCTCTCCTCATCACTCTGTTCTGCTGAATCAGTATAAGCAGTGGCACTAAGAGCAGTAAGAGCACAACTCCCAGTACAATCACAAGCACTGGAGTGGGGGGAGGGGGGGGAGATGCTGCTGGAGGAGTTTGTGGAGGAGAGACTGATGTTGAGCGCAGTGGAGGAGAAACTGGAGGAGAAGCTGATGTTGTGGCAGGAGTAGAGGACACCGGCACATCTGTCAAAACAGACAAACACATTCAAATTCATGATTGTCTTGAATACATAAAAATATAATAAAATAAATAATACTCCAGTGTTTGCTGTGACCTGCACAGGTGAGTCGAGCGTGCTCTTTGTGGGAGCAGTCAGTGTGGTTTTTCAGGGAGAGAGGACAGTCCCACAGGTGAATCTCATTCCCTCTGCACTCGACTCTGTTCAGCCACACAACACCTTCACCAGCACCAAAGACTGAATTCCCATCAGCCCTCAGTGCTGCTCCACAACCCAGCTGCCTGCAGACCACCTGAGCATCGCTGATGTCCCACTGATCATCACAGACTGAGCCCCACACAGCGTTATGATACACCTCCAGCCTCCCAGAGCACCGGCCCTCCCCTCCACTCAGTCTGAGAGGAACATGATCTAAAACACACACATCAACCAGCACTGACCAGCAACATTCACAACAAAGTTTAAAGTTGTGATAATAATAAATAAAATCATAATAAACTTACTTGAACACTGTCTCTTGTATGGAGATGGTGAGGTAGAACATGTCAGAAGACTCTGAGGAGACTCGCGTGTCTGATCCTCTGAGAATAAAACATGTTAAAATGTAATTTACCACTGAATAGAACAAAATAATTAAGACTAAAAAATAATCATATTTAAACAAACAAAACATGACAATTTCAAATCATCTTAAATCAGTTAATATCATCTGACCTGAGCAGGTGATTTTGGCAACTTCATTATCACAGTCATTCTGTCCCCAGGGTGAAGATGGACACTTAGAAAACCTCCACATTCCCTTCACAGCCCTCAGTTAACCTGATCTCTTTAAAATCTAGATGGAAAAGGATGAGAATCAACCTCAACTCTCACGGAATGACAGTGTTTTAATTAGTGATTTGAATTATACAGGCTTCAATTATTCTGATTAATCCTAACGATTACAGTTCATTAATAGTTCCATTAATTTTTATATAAAAAACAACACTGAACAAACAAACAAAAATACTTAATTCATTAATATATATAAAATACTAATACTGACCAAATGCAAAATGCATATCTTTAGCTGCACTTTGTCATATTAACATCCAGTCTGTAACTACACTGATTTAAATCTCAAAATTAGCTGTAAGCTGTATGTCTGTGATTCACTAAAAAGAACTGACTGATTATAGAGTTTAGTTTGGGAATCGGGTTAGATTGGTCACGCTGCGTGTTTTGTGCTGTAGATTCAGTAGTGTTATGTTCCGGTGTGGACGAGTGAGTAGTTTAGAAAAGTTTAAATAAAATAATTATTTACATTATTGTTTACCTGAGCACACGACTCCAACATCCTCCTTGTGATTACAGTCATGTTTTCCCCAGCCTGGAGAAGAGCAGCTCCACAGGGACGTCTCATTCCCCTCACACTCCACCTCATCCAGCCATATGGGTCCAGAACCAGGACCAAACCAGGCTGGTACCTGCTGGTTACTGAGGGCCACTCCACACTGCAGCTGTCTGCACACCACATGGGCATCTTTAATATCCCAGGAGTCATCACACACTGTCCCCCATGAGCCGCTGTGAAAAACCTCCAGCCTCCCTGCACAGTCTCCCCCAGAACCCACCAGCCTGATGGACCCGCGACCTGATATTCAGAGACAGAAAAACAGTGATTGTACATACATATTTTTGATCACTAATAACTAAAGAATCTGCCCAGATGTTGATTTCTCACCAACGTTTTTTACTGACAGCTGTTGTGTGGAGCTGCAGTTGAGAGTTTGTGAAGAGCTGCAGTTCCCCTGATGAGCTTTACTGCCTGGAGAGAGTATTTATTTGTCATTTAATATTTATCTAAAATATACTACATTTGTTCAAATGTGTAGTTTTAGTCTGAAACCCATGACTTCAGTGTGGTGTGAATGTGCTCACCAGAGCAGATGACTCCAACATCTCGTCTGTGAGAACATTCAGCTCGACTCCATGAAGAGATGGAACATTCTGAGAGTTTTGTTTCATT
>NW_015541055.1:85385-92418 GCF_001515605.1 Sinocyclocheilus anshuiensis | reverse complement strand
ATAATAATAATAATAATAATAAAATACAAATATATTAAATAAAAAGACACGATCAGTTAATGGATTTACAAGACTGCGGGATGGATAAAAATGTTTTATCAATCTTTGATAATCCCAGGTTGCTATGGTCACGCGGGGTTGTTTACGCATTAAACTCGTAAACATGTCCCTCCCGCTCACCGTAGATATGTAATTTTATTTTCCATCCATCAATTTATAATCTTCATTAAATAAACAACGTAAATAAGATTGTCAGATCAGACTGTCTGAATATGCAAAAGACATGACATATTTAATAGTGATTCTCTTCGTCATAGTTTATTTTAAGATAGTAAGGAATTAGGATGAATATATTATTATGAACAAAACAATTAAACAGACTGCCTGTTTCATAAGATTGATAGTGATGTTTGTAAACACCAGCATAAGTATGTTGCTTGAGTGAGAATTATGAAAGAGAGTGATGAAATAACAGGCTGAGGTTTGGAGCAGTTTACCTGAACAGATGACACCAGCATCTTCATTATGATTACAGCGCTGTGCATACTGGCTCTGTGACCTGCAGTCTTTCAGTGCAGTCTCTGATCCACTACAGTATACATAAGCCATTGAAATTGGTCCTGATCCTTGTCCAAAGTGAGCATCATATGTCGCTTTTACAGCCGTCCCACATTCCAGCTCTCTACACACCACTTCAGCATCAGCAATATCCCAGTAATAATGACACACTGTTCCCCACTGACCATCTTTATAAACCTCCACTCGACCAGCACAGGGATTATTACCATTCACCAACCTCACACTCACACTGTCTACACCTGAGAGAGAGAGAGACAATTAGTGAACATACAATATATGTTGTACATACCAAATATACTGTAATATGTAGTAAAGTGTAACATTACATGTAAATTATTTCAGCACATTTTAAAAATAGATTACCTCTTGACCCTCAGTATGTACCTACCAGAGCTGATGAGTTTTACCATATAACACAGAAACATCAGCATCAGACAGTTCTCCATCTTCTTTAGCTCGACACACGCTACTTCATCAACTCAGAACACAGCACAAGTTTGTCCTCTGCTCCTCAAACACACTGAAGAAACTGGCTCCTGTCAGCCCCCTAAAGAGAGAGAGAGACTCAGCTGCCAATGACACTCACTCTTACCTTATTAGACACAACAGAGGAAATCATCAAACACAATCAGTGACAAATCAGAAAGCAGCATTTTTATTTTCTCCATATATATCAATAAAGTGTGAGCGCTGATGAGCGGGACTCCTCCTCCAGCGTGAAGAGACACTTCACTGAGGACAGACTCGTGTCAGTCATAAGTCAGTGTGGAGATAAAGTCACAATAAACTTAAAGCAGATTGATACAGAAACACAGCAGCTTATATTCAGCATCAAACCTGAACCTGAACACAGCAGATACAAGCAATGATGACTGACTGCTCACTTCACACACTTACTAAAACTTTACTCTCCACAGAAAGAAAGTTGATATTTGCTATAAATTTATCAATTTTAATAAACTGAACATTTAAAGTTATTTTGGGGATAATGTGCATAACATTAAGGGAATTGTACTACAATGTAATGATATTCTAACAAGAGCACAATTAACTTTTTTTACTTTAATAATGTTATAAAATGAATTGGTCAGTTTGTGTACACAAATAGAGGTCTATTCAGGCAAGATTTGTAAATAAACATTGGTTTCTATTCCAGAGATATTCATCTGATATTATATCAAATACATTTGTATCTGTAGATGCGTGTTTAATACTGCAATGCGTAGTTAATTTAGTCTTTATAATCACGTTATATGATCAATTTCTGTAGTTATGAAAGCTCATTTAAATTTACTGCTAGTATATTTTAGTGTTGTAGTGTTTTTTTATCATGCATTTTAATGTATATATTGATACGTGAATTGGCTCTTGTTTTCCAATAACAGACTATGATGATGTGGAGGAGGAACCAGGAAAACAGGCAGGAGCTGTATAACTCGAACCACATCCACTGCCTCAAATCCTTTCAAAGCTTTTAAAGTTTTAGCAATCTTACTATATACGTTTCAGTTGCAATCTAACAGTGTTTTGTTACATTCTGTATTGAAATATACAATTGCAATTTTTGACAGAAAAAAAATGATTTGCTTTCATGACCTTTTCAAAAGGTGCTTGACTTTTTCCAGATGCAAAACACTTATTGTAACGAGGAGCAGACAAGAGTCTAGTCCTTGTGTCTCCACATGAGGGAGCTTCTTACTGTTGAATATTTTTCTGGACAGAAACTGTTAATTTCTTTGTTTACAGATGCATTATAGCCACAAATCTTTTTGTTTTTTTCATGTAGAGCTAATTTCTCAGCACATCACTTTACTATTTGTCTGCTTCTATAATATATTATAAGACACTGCGTAACAGAATGAAGTAAATACACTAGAAGTGATATTTATTGTATTTTTATTTGGTTCTCATAATAATCTTTTATACAGAAAAAAAACTCTTGATATGTTGAGATATATTGAGACAGAATTAACAGAATTTAAATTAAATTAATTTTGTTTTAATGATTTTTAATGGGCCTTAATTTTGAAAGATTTTTAAAATATTGAATCTGAGTTAAATTTAAGTTACCAGTGTACTAACACATAACACTAACACATTTTTAGTACAATCCAATAAAAAAATGTTTTAATGAAGTTTAGAAGAAAAATACACAGTATATATTATAAACACTTTTCAAATACATGAACAAATGTAATTTTGGACAACACACTTCAGTTGAAATGAACGTCAATTATTTTACACGTGCTTTAGTATATTAATCAATACATCAACAAAACTACCTCTTTAAAGCATGACAAAAACATAGTGATTTAAAATGTAAGTTTAAGTCAAACTTAAATACACAAAATTACAAAGCACATTTTTAAGTGCACTTAAAGTGTGTTAAGAAACAAAGTGAATACTCAGTTTAGATATACTTAAGTGGCCTTTAATTTGATGTATATTATAAGTGCACATTAAGCACACTTCTTTCTACCTTCAAGGGTAGAAGGGATATAAACTTATAAACAGACCTGCTTTAGCATCTGTCCTGATTAGCTCCCACTTCTGTTCCCTTGATTACTCCCTGCAAGTATATATCAGCCCTCAGTTTCCTCAGTTTTTGGTCTTGTGTTGATGTTATGATGATGTTTTATGTTTATGCTAGTGTGTTTTTTGGTTCCTGAGTTCATTAAAATTCCTTTGTTTCTATTTCAACTACACTAACCATAGTTTAACCATGGTATTTGTACAACTGTGGTAACAAATGGTAATCAAAACGCCAAAAAAAATGTTAATTTTCGTTTTGTTGGGGTATTTTTGTTGTGGTCTGTGCTACTTGCGCATTTCTTTATGTGTTTGTGTTGTGAGGATTTGCAGCGTGTTTTGTATTTGGTTGTGTTGGGAGTATTTGCAGCACATGTGCTCTCAGACTGATGAAGGTGTTTTCTTAATTTTCCGGTGCTTTTTCTATTTGCATGTGTTTTCTGAAGTTGCAGCGTGTTGAGCTCTCTCGGCCACCATAACATTCTAATGTCCTTTAGCAAAATATTAACAGTGAACCATCAGTGAATGATATTTTGATATTTAATATTATGATATAATTAAGTTGAAGATAGTGTAATCCATTAATGATGGGTGGTAGCTGAATGGAGAATGATCTGAACTCAACACAATTATGTTTATACAAAGTAACTGAATGTCAGAAAATGACAGGTTTTTGTTCTCTCAAATTTCTAAGGCTACACAATAGAAAAGATTTGTAAAAGCATCTGGAAAAAGTCAAGCACCTTTTGAAAAGGTCATGAAAGCAAAGCATTTTTTTCTGTCAAAAATTGCAATTGTATATTTCAATACAGAATGTAACAAAACACTGTTAGATTGCAACTGAAACGCATATAGTAAGATTGCTAAAACTTTAAAAGCTTTAAAAGGATTTGATAAACCTGTAGCATGATGTCTCAGTCCTACAGTGATTACATCATCATAGTTCTCTGGTGTGATTTGTTGCTTTTCTAAATGAGTTAAAAACAAAGAGAGAACAGACATCAGTCAGGGCAGAAGGGAAAGATGGGATAGAAGTACAGGGTGTTCAATGGATTGTACTATTGTTATCAACATACTAATTGTTCATCTGACAAAACAACTTTCCAAAAAACTTTCAGTAATCAAAAACTTTTTGAAAATGATGTGATCTAGAACCTTTGTACAGTGCATGCCACTGTTAAAGGGGTCATCAGATGCACATTTTCCGCAAGTTGATGTGATTCTTTAGTGTCTTATTGAAAAGTCTATAACATACTTTGGTTAAAATTTCTCAATGGTAGTGTAAAAAACACCCCTTTTTACCCTGTCAAAATCAGCTCTGTTTTCAGCACGCTGTTCTAGTCCATGTTGCTTTAAATGCTAATGAGCTCTGCTGACCCCGCCCCTCTCTTCCGTGGGGTGACGAGCAGACTGTAAACTTCAGCCGCGAAACTGGCTAACTATCACATTATTAGGAAAGGCGATTTGCAAAGATTCATAAAAAACCCTTATACTCACTTCTTCTGTAGATGAAGCTGGATCACGAATGATTCGTGCGAACATAGACGCATTTAGGCAGATCAGGGATCTGCGCATCCCCTTCAAAAACGCAAGTAACATTAATCCTCTGCGTCTTAAGCGGCTCAGATGTCGGGAGTAAATGACGACTGCTATATTCATTATTACATCCAACAACAAAACCCCTCAATCGCTTAATCGGAGACATTCTTGTCTTCCCCTGCACCGGAGTCGACACAATGGCGGACTGATGCCAGCTCACTCAGGGCGGGTCTTAAGGTAAGACGGCCTTGTCAATCATCTATCGTGGGAAGGGCCTGTGCAGAACTACGTCATTCTGACAGGAATCTCAGAACAGCCTGATTTGAGAAAGGGGATTTTAAAATAGGGATTTAAAAAAAAAACACTGGGTGGATTTTTATCATTATAGGGTGGATGTGTACACACACTTCCAACACACATTTATGTTCAAACAACAACAAAAGTGAATTTTGCATCCGATGACCCCTTTAATGATGGGTCATCCTCAATCACATCCTCATTTTCATCCGCATAAAATATGCCGTCTACCTTGACTAAGGTCTATAAACAGAAACAGGTTTACTGCTCACAGGCACAAAAGGTTAAAGAAGTGAAACCCATCAGCTGAAGTCACTGACCTGTTGGGCCTTTAGTGGTGGATAAATCATTATGGTATTCAGGTGTGGCTCTTTCTGCAGATTTTGCTTTAATAAAAAATATAAAAATAAATGAATGAATGAATAAATAAATAAAAACCCTATCTAAATGATGTGTTGAATGGTGTATATAATTTCTCCTAAGATAACTTTCTATGTGAATGTTTTTAGAATGTTTTTAATTAATTATATATGCATTACACAACATACAGTACATAGGGTTTAGTAGAGGGTGACATTACTATATTGAAGTCCTCCAACCTGAAAGAAGCTCATCAGCATCTTCATACCCAGAATGCTGTTCTTCAGAAAGGACACTTCCTGTTATGGAGTAAAACCATCAGACACATGTTCACAATCACAAATCAGCCAAAACCCCCACTTCCTTTGGATCACTCAACACGAATACTATAATTTCAAATAACACTCAAGGTCCCACAAATAAATCAGTGTGATTTATTCCACTCATCCCTCTGTATAAAGTGATTATCCTGTTGATAACTACAAATCCAATACTATGACAGTTACTCACCCCTCTGAGTGAAGAGACTGTGTGTGTTAGTGGGTCTGTGCTGAATCTCCTCATAAACGGCCTCAGTCGTTGTCCTGTGTCTCCTCTTAGAGAGAGCTGTGAGTGTAGACAGACAAACCTGCTGTCAGTTCACAACACATGACTGATCACACACTGAATAAGACACAATATGACAGTCTCTGGATCTCTCCTACCTCTCCTCATCACTCTGTTCTGCTGAATCAGTATAAGCAGTGGCACTAAGAGCAGTAAGAGCACAACTCCCAGTACAATCACAAGCACTGGGGGGACGGAGAAAGACGCTGCTAGAGGAGTTTGTGGAGGAGAAACTGATGTTGAGCGCACTGGAGGAGAAGCTGATGTTGTTGTGGCAGGAGTAGTGGACACTGACAAATCTGGAAAATCTGTCAAAGACACAAGCACGTTCAAAGCTATGAATGTTCTGAATATACCAATATTACACACTTTAAAATGGTCTAAAAATAAATATTGTTCCTCAGTATTTTGCTGTGACCTGCACAGGTGAGTCGAGCGTGCTCTTTGTGGGAGCAGTCAGTGTGGTTTTTCAGGGAGAGAGGACAGTCCCACAGGTGAATCTCATTCCCTCTGCACTCGACTCTGTTCAGCCACACAACACCTTCACCAGCACCAGCACCAAAGACTGAATTCCCATCAGCCCTCAGTGCTGCTCCACAACCTAGCTGCCTGCAGACCACCTGAGCATCGCTGATGTCCCACTGATCATCACAGACTGAGCCCCACACAGCGTTATGATACACCTCCAGCCTCCCAGAGCACCGGCCATCCCCTCCACTCAGTCTGAGAGGAAGATGCTCTAAAACACACACATCACAAAAAAGTAGATACATTAATTACCAGCAGAGTACTGTCAGAACAGCAGCGTCTGCACAGGAGTATGTGTGTAATCATTTGTATATTCCAAGATGAAATCCTGCTGGTTTCTCATATTAGAACACCATTATCTTACGTCCCTGTCGAAAAAACCAGCATATGCGGGTTAGATATGTTTTGAAGCATGGCAGCTGGTTTGAGTTGGTTTAAGCTGGTCCAGCTCATAACCAGCTTTTAACGAGCTCATGACAAACTAAGGACCAGCTTAAAGGGTTAGTTCACCCCAAAATTTTAATTAGCCCATAAATTACTCACCCTCAAGGCATCCTAGGTGTATATGACTTTCTTCTTTCAGACGAATCCAGTC
>NW_015541055.1:82936-84256 GCF_001515605.1 Sinocyclocheilus anshuiensis | reverse complement strand
CTTTCAGGAATTCTGTCGTTTGAAGCAGGAGGTTTAACAGGACTAATAATAGATGAACATCAACTGTCTGACAGACTCTTATTAATGGTATTAAATGAGATTGATGGCTCATGTCTCACCCCTCTGAGTGAAGTGATTGTGTCTGTGCTGAATCTCCTCATAAACGGCCTCAGTCGTCGTCCTGTGTCTCCTCTTAGAGAGAGCTGTGAGTGTAGACAGACAAACCTGCTGTCAGTTCACAACACATGACTGATCACACACTGAATAAGACACAATATGACAGTCTCTGGATCTCTCCTACCTCTCCTCATCACTCTGTTCTGCTGAATCAGTATAAGCAGTGGCACTAAGAGCAGTAAGAGCACAACTCCCAGTACAATCACAAGCACTGGGGGGACGGAGAAAGACGCTGCTAGAGGAGTTTGTGGAGGAGAAACTGATGTTGAGCGCACTGGAGGAGAAGCTGATGTTGTTGTGGCAGGAGTAGTGGACACTGACAAATCTGGAAAATCTGTCAAAGACACAAGCACGTTATGAATGATGAATGTTCTGAATATACCAATATTACACACTTTAAAATGGTCTAAAAATAAATATTGTTATTTTGCTGTTTGCTGTGACCTGCACAGGTGAGTCGAGCGTGCTCTTTGTGGGAGCAGTCAGTGTGGTTTTTCAGGGAGAGAGGACAGTCCCACAGGTGAATCTCATTCCCTCTGCACTCGACTCTGTTCAGCCACACAACACCTTCACCAGCACTAATTGTTGAATTCCCATCAGCCCTCAGTGCTGCTCCACAACCCAGCTGCCTGCAGACCACCTGAGCATCGCTGATGTCCCACTGATCATCACAGACTGAGCCCCACACAGCGTTATGATACACCTCCAGCCTCCCAGAGCACCTGCCCTCCCCTCCACTCAGTCTGAGAGGAAGATGCTCTAAAACACACACATCACAAAAAAGTAGATACATTAATTACCAGCAGAGTACTGTCAGAACAGCAGCGTCTGCACAGGAGTATGTGTGTAATCATTTGTATATTCCAAGATGAAATCCTGCTGGTTTCTCATATTAGAACACCATTATCTTACGTCCCTGTCGAAAAAACCAGCATATGCGGGTTAGATATGTTTTGAAGCATGGCAGCTGGTTTGAGTTGGTTTAAGCTGGTCCAGCTCATAACCAGCTTTTAACGAGCTCATGACAAACTAAGGACCAGCTTAAAGGGTTAGTTCACCCCAAAATTTTAATTAGCCCATAAATTACTCACCCTCAAGGCATCCTAGGTGTATATGACTTTCTTCTTTCAGACGAATCCAGTC
>NW_015541055.1:71739-82668 GCF_001515605.1 Sinocyclocheilus anshuiensis | reverse complement strand
CAAAGACAATTTTTTATATAACTCCGACTGGATTCGTCTGAAAGAAGAAAGTCATATACACCTAGGATGCCTTGAGGGGTGAGTAATTTATGGGCTAAGTTTCATTTTTGGGTGAATTAACCATTTAAACCAGCTCAAACCAGCTGCCATGCGTCAAAACATACCTAACCAGCATGTGCTGGTTTTTTCAACAGGGGTTGCATTCAACATTCATAATTTTCATGGTTGTTTCTGTTAAATTAACTTACCTGAACACTGTCTCTGATGGGGAGATGTGGAGCATGTTAGAGAGCTTCGAGGAGACTCATGGATCTCCTGTTCTGTAACAACAAATAAATTATTATTAAATGTATTCCACACATCTTCTCAAAGCACTAATAATAAAGGATAACTCTTGTATTGTTTACTGATGGAAAAAGCATCTGTTTTACCTGAGCAGATGATTTTGGCCACTTCATCGTCACCACAGTTATTCTGTCCCCAGAATGAAGATGGACACTGCCATAAAGAGGAATCATGTGGTCGACATGTTACTTTATCCAGCCAGTTAGGAGCTGATTTCACTCTTGATGTAGAATCAGACAAAACACCAGATCTTCCACAGTTCAGCTCTTGACAGATCAGACTCGCTGTGTCTCTGTCCATCTTGTTGTAACACACATTTCCCCAGGATCCATTGTAGAAAACCTCCACATTCCCTTCACAGCCCTCAGTTAACCTGATTTCTTTAAACTCTACATAAAAAATGTCAATTTTAAAATCACAAATTTGAAAAATGTGAACATTATGGACACTTGAATTTTGAAATGTGTAAAACCTTATAATTAATTTCAGTGTAAACAATTTAGCAGCATGTTTACCTGAGCACACGACTCCTACATCCTCCTTGTGTTGACAGTCATGTTTTCCCCAGCCTGGAGAAGAGCAGCTCCACAGGGACGTCTCATTCCCCTCACACTCCACCTCATCCAGCCATATGGGTCCAGAACCAGGACCAAACCAGGCTGGTACCTGCTGGTTACTGAGGGCCACTCCACACTGCAGCTGTCTGCACACCACATGAGCATCTTTAATATCCCAGGAGTCGTCACACACTGTCCCCCATGAGCCGCTGTGAAAAACCTCCAGCCTCCCTGCACAGTCTCCCCCAGAACCCACCAGCCTGATGGACCCACGACCTGATATTCAGAGAGAGAAAAACACATTATTATATAATAATAATAATAATTATTATTATATCACTAACAACTGAAGAATCTGTCCAGATGTTGTTGTTCTCACCAAGGCAGGTGATTGACAGCTGTTGTGTGGAGCTGCAGTTGAGAGTTTGTGGAGAGCTGCAGTTCCCCAGATGAGCTTCACTCCCAGAGCACTGGAAGCCCGTCACACACTCATGACTGTGTTCAGGACTGGATGAAGAGGAGCCGTAGAAGTTCAGCACAGAGCCACAGCCCAGCTGTCTGCAGACCACAGAGGATTCAGTGAGACTCCAGGAGTCCAGCAGAACTCTCCTCCAGACCTGATGGATGAAAACTTCCACCTCCCCCTCACACTGTCTCTCTCCAGACAACCGCACCAGACCATCATGAAGAGCCAGAGAGGAATCTGAAATGTGTTAGAATGTAATGAAATAGTGTTTATAAAATACATTAAAAAAATGTCAGTAACATAACGCTCTCAAAGTCAAAAAAGTTTACCAGAGCAGATGACTCCAACATCTCGTCTGTGAGAACATTCAGCTCGACTCCATGAAGAGATGGAACATTCTGAGAGTTTGGTTTCATTCCCATCACAATCAAACACATCAGCCCAGATTTCACCACTTCCCTCTCCAAACCAGTCTGATCCCACAACAGACACAGCAATCCCACAATTCAGCTGCCCACAGAGGACATTGGCAGCTGCCATATCCCAGCATGCATCACACACTGTGCCCCACTCTTTGAGGAACTGAAGATCCACTCTTCCAGAACAAGTGACTGAGCCATTTATCAGTCTGAGATCAGTGTAACCTGAGCGAAGTAAAGAGAGTTCAGAAACAATGCATAAAACATTCTTAAGCTAAACTGTCATTAGATTGATCACATTATAACTCAAACCTAAGACATGACCTAGTATCAAAAACAAATGAAGAGATGCTGAATATTGATACTTAACCAGAGCAGATCAGGCCCACAATGTTGTCAAAGGTGCAGTTGTGTTTGAGTGATGATACTGAACAGAATGAAATATGAGATTCATTTCCTCTGCACTGAATCTCTTGTGTCCACATCTGAGCGTCTCCTTTGCCAAAAGCAGCTGCTCCCAGCACCTGTACAGGAGCCCCACAGTCCAGCTCTCTACACACAACCTCTGCAGCCTGCTGGTCAAAGTCAGCATCACACACTGAAACCCATGTCTGATCATGAAGTATCTCTAACCTCCCAGAGCAAAGATTAGACCCATCAGCAAGTCTGGAGCGTTTGTGACCTGTTTATATTGCATAAAAGTGAGCATTAGGTGAGCAGGTTTTGGATGTGGCAAGTTTTACATCCAATGACATTTTCTACATATATAAATTTTTAAATGTTTACTGTAGTACATAATGAAAGGGTTTTCTAATTAAATTTCCCAAAAATGAAAATTGTAATCTCATTGTAGTTGTTATTCCCTGAAAATGCTTCTTGAAGCTGGACAGTTGAGGTCACCAATGCCTTTAACTATGGATGGTGTGCTGTAAATATTTCTTTAAAATCATTGTGAAAATGCAGTAAAATAATCATGGCAAATTTACATTATTTTCAAGATGCCTAATTCTTAAGTGGTAATTAATTCTAAGAATAAAACAGACATGTTTAAATTGGATATGCAGCTAACCACATCCAAAAATATATATCTTTATTTTCTTACATAATCAAGACAAAATTATCAGAAAGTGAGGAATGCTTTGAGGTTTAACTTTATTCACCTGAGCATATGACACCAGCATCATGATTATGAGTGCAGACAGGTTTATTCCATCCTGCTGACCCACAGTTCTTCAGTGTAGACTCTGTTCCTAAACACATTAAAACACTCATCCAGATTGGTCCTGATCCTTGACCAAAATGGGCAAGACCCAGAGCATCTACAGGTTCTCCACAGTCCAGCTCTCTACACACCACTGCAGCATCAGCCATATCCCAGCCACCACCACACACTGTTCCCCACTGACCTCTATGATGAACCTCTACTCTACCAGCACAAGGACTGTTACCATTTACCAATCTCACATGCATTACATCTAAGAGAGAGGGAAATAGAGAGAAAGACAGAGACTAAATTCAATCAATCATTCTAAAGAGATGTCATCGTGTTTTAAATTGGCATAACTACTAAAAAAGATAAAAAATAGAAAAAAAATAAAAATAGATTAAAAAAAACAGAATTACAGTGTTAGATTTTTATGAATTTTAGTTCATTCTTTGAAGCTGTGGGTGTGGTGAGCGCCACACCAAGTGCAATGGGACGCATATGATCCTAGTTATGCTACTAATTTCTCTCATATTAATCTTCTTACCAGCACACAGAAGCGCCTGGTGATCATCATGAGAGCAGCTGTGTTTCTGTGATGCTGGACACAATCGAATCTGAGACTCATTTCCTCTGCACTGAATCTCTTGTGTCCACATCCGAGCGTCTCCTTTGTCAAAAGCAGCTGCTCCCAGCACCTGTACAGGAGCCCCACAGTCCAGCTCTCTACACACAACCTCTGCATCCTGCTGGTCAAAGGCAGCGTCACACACTGACATCCATGACTGATCATGAAGTATCTCTAACCTCCCAGAGCAGCGAGAACCTCCAACCAGCCTGACTCCTGCATTAGTGAGAGAAAATAAAATAAAAGTTGCATAACCTTTGTTATCATAAACTTATAAACAACCACATAATAACTTTGGAAATAAATAACATTTACAAACATTATTTTACCATTCAATAATGCTGACAGATCATTATTTTATGTGCATTCAAATTGTTACAAATGTTATTAAACTTTGATACATATATTTTGTTTTGTGAATGTAAATGAACTATTGATATTATCATTAGTCTTGGCCTTAGACAACACAGACGAACACTGAAGGTGTACGGTACTTAATGCCTTTTTTGGAAGGAAAAAGGGCAAACACTTGTGATATTGGGCTTGTACAATGAAAGAACTGAGGAAGAACTAATCATTGCATTATTTGGATTAACATTTACATTATACTTTTATGCATTTGGCACACATTTATGCACATAGAAAAAGCTACTTACAGATGCATTTAAGATTAACATTTTATCAGTTCATGCATTCCCTGAGAATTGAACCTATGACCTTCGCATTAAAAAATCAATATAAAACTTTGGAACTAAAATATAAGGCTTGTGGATCAACAGTGATGTAATAGGTTAAATTTTAGAACAGCTCACCTGAGCAGATGACTCCAGCATCTGTATCATGATTACAGTCATAATCATACAACTGAACTGATCCACAGTTCTTCAGTGTAGTCTCTGATCCAGTACACAACATACGATTTGTCCAGATTAGTCCTGATCCTGATCCAAAATGAGCATCACCCAGAGCATCTACAGGTTCTCCACAGTCCAGCTCTCTACACACCACTGCAGCATCAGCCATATCCCAACCTGCGTCACACACTGTTCCCCACTGACCTCTATGAAGAGCCTCCACTCTACCAGCACAGCGACTGTGACCACCAACCAACCTCACATTCACACTGTCTGTTTATTGAATACAGAAAACAAGAGAAGTAATACTTATGAACATAGCAAACAAGACAGTAAGAAGAATCTCATAAAGAGAGAGAAAAAAAATCTTTCATACAAAGAGTAAGAAGATTTGACATAAGATTTCAGTGAAGTAAAAGAAATTTGCTCAAACCTGCACACACCAATCCAACATCATTATCATGTGAACACTTGTATTTGTGTGGCAGAGATGTTGGACAGAGGTGAATCTGAGACTCATTTCCTCTGCACTGAATCTCTTGTGTCCACATCTGAGCGTCTCCTTTTCCAAAAGCAGCTGCTCCCAGCACCTGTACAGGAGCCCCACAGTCCAGCTCTCTACACACAACCTCTGCATCCTGCTGGTCAAAGGCAGCGTCACACACTGACATCCACGTCTGATCATGAAGTATCTCTAACCTCCCAGAGCAGCGAGAACCTCCAACCAGCCTGACACCTGAAAAAAACATGAGTATGAATTAACCTTTCAGAACAAAACATGCACTACTTTTTTTTTCTTTTTTTTAACAAAAATAAAGTTTTGTGTTTACCTGAGCAGATGACTCCTGCACTCTTGCTCTGACACACACCTTGAAAACCCCATATGACAGATCCACACTTTTTCAGTGTGGACTCAGATCCAGCACACATTGCATTATTCATCCAGACTGGTCCTGATCCGAGTCCAACCTGAGCATCACTCAGAGCATCTACAGGTTCTCCACAGTCCAGCTCTCTACACACCACTGCAGCATCAGCCATATCCCAACCAATGTCACACACTGTTCCCCACTGACCTCTATGATGAACCTCCACTGTCCCACTGCAGGGACTGTTTCCATTAACCAACCGCACATTTATTATTTCTGTGCACAGTAAGGAAAAAAAAGCTGGAAGAGAACTATCAAAATTAAATAAATATTTCCAGTTGAAACGGTCAACACATACCTGTACACACCAGTCCAACATCATTGTCATGAGAACAATTGTTTTCATGTGATTGTGATGTTGGACAGAGGTGAATCTGAGATTCATTTCCTCTGCACTGAATCTCTTGTGTCCACATCTGAGCGTCTCCTTTGCCAAAAGCAGCTGCTCCCAGCACCTGTACAGGAGCCCCACAGTCCAGCTCTCTACACACAACCTCTGCATCCTGCTGGTCAAAGGCAGCGTCACACACTGACATCCACGTCTGATCATGAAGTATCTCTAACCTCCCAGAGCAGCGAGAACCTCCAACCAGCCTGACCTCTGAAAGAACATAAATAATTATAGTTCTGTCAGGACCACTATGGTCAATATGACACTTAGCATACAGTTTGGGTTGGCGGTATGGTTATGTTTTGGGTAAAAAAAACTCCCTGCCCATCCATGCAGCCTGTCATGAATGAGCAGGGAGAGCTTCAAAAACCCCATTAGAGTAAACAGAACAGAACCAAATTGTGATATTCTTGGTGCAGCAAATGTAGAGACAAGATGAACAATTAACATGTATTTTATTTACAGGGTCACATCAGCATTCAGCAACTAGCCATCTAGTTCTTTGGTCAACCACACCTCACAACCACCACCAGAAACCCCTCTACCAGGAGGAAACAGGTAACACAGCACAAACCCTCTAGTGGTTAGACTATATATAACACTATGATTTACTACATCCCCTTCCCCCTGATAACACTAGTTCAATCCTTAAGTCACCAATGCCAACATTCTTATTACAGCCTACTAATGTTAACTGTTACTAGTATTTCTTATTCTTAACAACCTTTAACTGCATTTAACTCTTAAGTTTACAAAACCTGTTTTATCTCCAGAACACATCTACCAATTTACCTGGCCATTCACACAGCCTTTCAAATTTTACAGTATTTCAAATTTTTTTTTTTTTTTTTTTTTTTTTACAAATGTCTATCTCAACACTAAACTAGGGACTTCGGGTCGACTACCTCCGTCCCAGTGAGTCCCAGGACTCATTCTTGCCCTGTGGCTGGGGAACTCGCTTCTATACTATGCATAATCCCGTAGGTAACTTGATGTTTTCTTTGTTCTTGATGACCTCTTTAACTCTTGCTTTTCCTCCTCACATGGAGACTCTGACAAAGTCACCTTGGTGGCCTCTCCCTCTGTCTGCTCCACTTTATTGTCTTTTGAGATTACAACACCAGAACAGGGTGTCAACTGGTCCACATCTTTCTTGAGTGGTTCTTCCAAACCCAGTGGCTTCTCTGTAGATCCCTCATACCTGTTCCTCACCTGATCAATATGACGGCGCACAATCTGGCCATTTCCGAGTGCTACTGTGCATGACACTGGTCCAGTCTGCTTCTGCACTGTCCCCGGAATCCAGGTAGGTCCCACACTAAAGTTCCTAGTGTACACTTTGTCACCTTCCATCAGATGCCTCTCCTTGGCATGTTGATCATGATCAAGTTTTTGTTTCACCTGTTTTGCCTGAACTTGACTTTTAAAATCTGAATGAATTAGATCCAAGGTGGACCTCAGTTTCCTTCCACACAGTAGTTCAGCAGGCGATTTTCCAGTAGTCGATTGTGGTGTTATCCTGTAACTAAACAACACTCTGGGCAAGCTTTACCTCAATGGAGTCTCCGGAGCTCTTCCGGACACCAAAACTTCGGGTATTCAATGTTGGCTAAAACTCTGTCTGAGGCATTGAATGGTTACTGTAGAGGTAGACTTATTTAACGGGTACGTCTCTATCCATTTAGAGTAGGCATCCACTAAAATCAAAAACATCCTACCTAGCCATGGGCCAGCATAGTCAATGTGAATCCTACTCCACGGTCGATGTGGTACCTCCCAAGGATGTAAAGGTGCACACGGGGGAGAATTTCTATTCTCTTAGCACCTGGTGCAGGTTTTTACCATTCCTTCTATTTCTGCATCCATCTGTGGCCACCACATGTAACTCCGCGCCAGCTCTTTCATCCTGGTTATGCCTGGGTGATTGGTGTGCAATTGCTTCAGTAGGGCCTCACGACCTGGAGGCGGAATGACTACTCGTGCACCCCACAAAACATAACCTGCCTGAACACTGAGTTCCTCTTTTTTTCTTACGTAAACTCCAAAAGCTGATTCCTCCACTCTGTTTGGCCATCATCTAAGGATATACTCTCTCACCCTCGCTAAGACGGCATCCTTATCTGTCAATGTCCTCACCTATTCTGCTTTAACTAATTGCACATAATTTTCTTCCAGTAGAAGTACTCTCTCTTCCTCTGCTGGAGTCTCCTCCCCTTTTTCTGTCAAAGGCAACCTGCTCAGGCCATCCGCATTTTGATGTTCCTTGCCCAAGGATTCTCCAAGTTGACATCGTAATGCACCAATAATGCAGACGACTGAAGAAGACTTTTTGACTTTTCGAAAGCTTCTTTTTGCTCACAGCCCCAAGTCCATTTTGTCTCCTTCCTCAATAGGGCATGTAACGGTGCTAGCAAAGTGGACAGACTGGGCAGGAATTTATGGTAATAATTCAATAGGCCTAAGTAAGCCTTCAATTCACTCACCGACTACGGTGTGGGTGCTTCTTGAATGGCCTGTACTTTTTCCATGACCGGTTGCATGCCTGCAGCGCTGATCTTGTGACCCAGGAAGACCACTTCTTTTCCCAGGAACTCGCACTTGCTCCTCTTCAGTCTCAGCCCACTTTTTTTTAACCGAGACGACACCTCCTCCAGGTTTCTTAAATGTTCCTCCTTGCTGACCCCTGTGACTAAAATGTCATCCAGGTAAACTGTGACATGCGGCATGTTTTGCAAGATGCCCTCCATTGTGCGTTGAAAGATGGCTGTACTCGACGCCACTCCAAATGGCAGCCTACAGTACGTATACAGTCCTTTGTGTGTATTAATGGTGACATACTTTTTTGTGCTTTCATCTAGCATGATCTGCTGATACGCATTACTCATGTCCAGTTTGGAGAATTTCTGGCCTCCAACTTTAGGAATAGAATATTGTTCCACACTGGATGCTCGATTGACTGTGAGTTTGTAATCTCCACAGATGCGAATGGACCCATCTGGCTTCTTCACCGGCACGATGGGTGCTGCCCATTCCGAAAATTGTACTGGTTCTATAATTTTCTCATCCACCAATCTCCACAGCTCTGGCACCATCTTAGCTGTGGTGCCTTTAAACTATCCTAGCTCTTCTTTGAACACCTCAGCGTGTCTGTCTAGCACATCTGCCAAATTCAGTGCTGGCATGGCTGTTACTTTATTCACCAACTGTGGCACCAAGTTTAAGTCTTTCAGCCAGCTTCGCCCCAGCAAGTTTGGCCCGGTCCCTTCAACCACTACCATGGCTAGTTTCCTTTCTCCATCCTGACACTGCACTGTTCCTATAACCTGACCTAACACCCCCATCTTCTCACCTGTGTAAGTTTTTAACTTCAGGTTGCATGGTTTCCATTCTGGCATGTCTGTCTTTTTCCATAGCTTGGAGTATTGATTTTTGCTTATAATTGTAACACCACATCCTGTATCGACTTCAAATTCAATGTCCTTGCCATTCACTTTTAACTTCTGTGTGATAGGGGCCACTTTAGGTAGATCATGTGATACACAGTATATTGTGTTCATGTCACCCATCTCTTCTGACTCACTCACTTCCTTTTCTCTCACTAAATGTGACCTCCTACCTTTCTCTTTTTCTTTCCTCTCCCCTCTCTGACCTTTGAACAGGGCTTTTTGACTCGGCATCACTTGCTTGGATTTGCATGCCCTTTTTATTTGTCCTCGCTTCCCACATTTATGGCACAGTTCATTCAGAAACTTGCATTCATTGGGAGCATGATTTCCATTGCACCTGTAACACACCCAGTCTTTTTTCTGCCCCTTCTTGTCCGATGTGTATAGTCTATGCACTGCTGTTTGTCCCTTTTGTGTCCTTGCGGCCTGTGTTGTTTCATCCGTTGATAATCCTTGGAGATTTCTTACATTTTTGTTAGCTGACTCTATTGCCTGACAGATGTTAAGAGCCTTTTCGAAGGTTAAATCCACTTCCGACAGCAGCCGTCTCTGCATTCTGTCGTCATTCACACCACACACGAGTCTCGCAGCATTTGTTGAATCATAGTCCCGTATTCACAATGTTGTGCTAACTTTTTTAACTCTGCCACAAAATCAGCCACAGTCTCACCGTTCTTCCGTGTGCGTGAATTAAACTTATATCTTTGCACGATCTCACTTGGCTTTGAATTATAATGGGCTTTGAGCACGTTTATTAGCTCCTCATATGTTTTTTCTCCCGGCGTCATGGGACACAGCAAACTATACGTAACCGCACCAACTCCACTTAATAGCACTGCTTTCTTTTCCAGCGTCGGTAATCTCATTAGCTTGAAAGAAATATTCCAACATTTCAATATATTCTTCCCATAATTGCGACTCACAGTCAAAAGGGCTCACCGTTCCCACCAGTGCTGCCATCTTGTTTTTTCAATTGTTTTTTTTTTTTTCGCACTTGGATTATATTCCGTCTTCTTTTCTTTGCATAACTTTTCACAGTCCACGACTGTTTATCCTCGTCGCCATTTATGTGATATTCTTGGTGCAGCAAATGTAGAGACAGGATGAACAATTAACATGTATTTTATTTAAAGGGTCACATCAGCATTCAGCAACTAGCCATCTAGTTCTTTGGTCAACCACACCTCACAACCACCACCGGAAACCCCTCCACCAGGGGGAAACAGGCAACACAGCACAAACCCTCTAGTGGTTAGACTACATATAACACTATGATTTACTACACAAATGTAGCAGATATCATTAATGATATTTATGATAATTAATTTTTCCAGTTTAATGGCATTAAAAATATTTAATGCAGTTAACACAGGGGCGGAGCCACCCCACTCACAACTGCTGCTTCTGTCTCTTTTATCTTGAATTGCGTTTTATACGCAGAACGTCTTTACGACAACACGAAACAGGAGACTTTTCAGGCGTGCACTCCAACTTAACCTCAGCGAAGTCAACGAGCCTGGAAAAGGTACAGGTGACGAGGGAGCTTCAGTAGAACAGTGAAGATGAGCTGTTATCAGGAGGGGAGTCCAAGATGGCTACCTGATCAGACGTGTTTTTACGAGCTCCTGCACCATCTGTGTTTAGACTAGGGAAAAATAACTTTAATCGATGATCGATTAATTGTCGATAA
>NW_015541055.1:70987-71543 GCF_001515605.1 Sinocyclocheilus anshuiensis | reverse complement strand
ATTTGTAACACATTAACCTCAAAACCTTTTCAGCTTTCTCTTTCTGCAAATTGTATGGTGTAGCGATATGATGACAGCTCCCAGAATACTATCAAACACTCCCAACGCATCTCCATTCTTCGCGAAAGATGGATAAAAAGGCGCACAGCAAACAAAAACCTCGAAAAATGATATGCGACCCGCCAAATGCTGGCCGAATCACAGAGATGCCGATTCGCACGGGACTAATATTAGCACAGGACCTGGGTGTTCGGCGAAATATGGTAGGTCATTTGCGGGGGAATTTTTACTTTACAAATTACAGACATGGCCGATTCGCACGGGATTAAGACAACCTCCGCAATTATTACAAATGACTGGAGGCCACCAGGTAATACTAATCCCGTGCGAATAGGGCTTTAGTCTAGTAATCGGGTGCTTTTTGACAGGCTCAGTGTGAGCACGCTTCATGAGTACGCACTCAGAAAAAGCGCCTGCGGAACAGCACGTGAATTAAATGTTTAACCGGTATTACTTTAAAGCAGATGGAAATAATGTAGTTTTGTGATTGCGCATA
>NW_015541055.1:69620-70463 GCF_001515605.1 Sinocyclocheilus anshuiensis | reverse complement strand
GGTTCAAGTTGATCTTTGCTGACGTTGGTTGATGAAAAAGAACCAGTTTGCGTCAGAGAATCTTGATGAATGGAAAAGTCAAGGCCGAAGCCTGGCACGTACTTAAGGATGTCCTGGAGCGTTGTAGCTCACGTCTTCTCAAAACCTAACAGAACCACCGACTCTGGGCGGGTCCCTAGTGTGGGGCTTTTAATGTCTCGGAAGATTCCCGCCTCTCAAAATGGGCTTGTCCAATGAGAAAGGCTGACGTCCCAAGTGGGAGTTTTGAGATACTGGGGAGTTTTTATGACCCTTTGTGTGAGGGCATGGTACTTTGCAAATGGAACTTGAATCGAAATTACTACAGATTCTCAGGACACTAATATATTGCCTATGTACCAACATATAATATACACTCTCGTTTAGATCATCAGAAGACTAATTAATAGATACTAAACATGGTAGGGTTATATATATGTATATATGTAAGATGACAGGAATGAGTGTTTCGATCATAAGCCTGCATAAAACAGTATAAAATCTCAAAGACAACATACACGATGACCTGAAGGGTATGTGTGTTCATTCAAAGAAAGGTTTTCCTATGAATTAATTAGAAAATAGTCCATTATGTGCACTGTGTCTCTTCCTTATGGAAAAGGCAGTGATTTTCCCTACTTACATTCCATTAGGTCGTAAATGTATCTGGTGTCAGGGTTGCCATGGTAACCAGGGGGGGCCTGGTGTCATTGCAGACATCCTGGCATCCAGTTTATTGGGTGAGGGGACTGTGACGATTTGTTAATCTAATGAATAACTGATTTGTTAAATCAAATGAAAAATTGTGTGTTTGATTGGTCCAGA
>NW_015541055.1:68756-69206 GCF_001515605.1 Sinocyclocheilus anshuiensis | reverse complement strand
TGCAAAAAAAAAAAACACACACAGGAGCTAACTGGCAGAAGTAGTGTGAAAATGACTTGTGCTAGCTGTGTTTTCTGTTTTCTTCTTACCTCTGCGGCACTAACTGTCCTCCGCTGCAGTAGCCGAATTTAAACCTTTTGAAAAGAGTTCGGTTAATTTTGCGCATTTAGCAGCGTCGGACTTAAGCCCCTTTTTTTTCCTTTCTCAAAGTTTTTCTCCTTTTTTACGGTCCATTATCTAGCTTTTACTGAAAATTAGCTCGTGTTGCAATCTCTCTGATGACGTGCTTGATTTTGACTGAACGGTTCGGTCGGCCCATCTCGGGACCAGGCGGCCGGCCGTGGCCGACTGGGCAAAATGCTTAACATTTATTTATTATTAACATTATTATTATTATAACCATAGAGAAATCGTGCAAGCGATAAAAACCCGTCCTATGCGCTGTTGGCC
>NW_015541055.1:66839-68261 GCF_001515605.1 Sinocyclocheilus anshuiensis | reverse complement strand
CTATAGTACTATGGCTATTGCTATAGGTTTTTGATGTGTTAGACTATATTGCAAGTAGCCTACATCAGTTTTTACCCTAAATCCCACTTTATCTGCTGATATTTCAGTCATGCAATTCCGTAACAGGCTCATTAACACTTAAGTTAACCAATTATCACGAAGCAATGACATTTTAAAATATACTGGGGTTCTACGCTAAGCTTACAACTGTTTAATAAAATGTAGGCTACTGTCAAAAAAAAAAACACACACAGGAGCTAACTGGCAGAAGTAGTGTGAAAATGACTTGTGCTAGCTGTGTTTTCTGTTTTCTTCTTACCTCTGCGGCACTAACTGTCCTCCGCTGCAGTAGCCGAATTTAAACCTTTTGAAAAGAGTTCGGTTAATTTTGCGCATTTAGCAGCGTCGGACTTAAGCCCCTTTTTTTTCCTTTCTCAAAGTTTTTCTCCTTTTTTACGGTCCATTATCTAGCTTTTACTGAAAATTAGCTCGTGTTGCAATCTCTCTGATGACGTGCTTGATTTTGACTGAAAGGTTCGGTCAGCCCATCTCGGGACCAGGCGGCCGGCCATTGCCGACTGGGCCAAATGCTTAACATTTATTTATTATTTACATTATTATTATTATAACCATAGAGAAATCGTGCAAGTGATAAAAACCTGTCCTATGCGCTGTTGGCCTGTAAAAAATTTTTTATTTATATATATTTAGAACAAATCTGACCGGCCCACATTAAACAAAATGGTCCGGCCCCTCTGGCATTTGCCAGAATTGTCAGATGGCCAATCCGCCCCTGCTTCTTATAATAAAAGTGTTCCCATGGCTCAGTTTTCCCCGGGTTAGGGGTAAGTTGACCCGAGTCGAGTCAGTGGGTAAGATGCACCATCTGGGTGTAAAATGACCATCTGACCAAATCTGATTCAAACCCATGTGAAATAAATAATAATTAAAAAAACGAATTTAATAATTTCCTTTTACAAACAGTTATATTTCTTTTCATGAAGTTAACTTTAACAACATAAAACCAACCAAATGAAGATTAAATTTCAATATTTAATTGTTTGCATTTCTGAAACAATATGTTGACCACTAAAGTTGTAGCCTTCCTAAAAACAGACTAAACAGAGGGTTTGTTGGCCATTAGGGACTACAGGTGGAAAGATATATCTGATCATAATGCGATGAAAAGCATTTTCTGGTTCTTATCAGAGAAGGATTTGGTGCACTCGTACACTGTCCCTATCAAATAAAATATGTATATATGATAAACTAAACCAGTAATATCACATTAAAATACCAGTTTATAATTCAGAGATTTAACTGAACTACAAGTGCCTTATGGTGGGGTAAGTTAAAATGCTGACTCAATTTACCCCACAGCATTTGGCTCACTTTGCCCCATAGCTGCCATTTTGGAAAAAA
>NW_015541055.1:62954-66726 GCF_001515605.1 Sinocyclocheilus anshuiensis | reverse complement strand
CACCCCCCCCCCTAGTGCCCCTTTTTTGGTTTGGGCCACTGCCCCTCAAAATGTCTGTGCACGGCCCTGTGAACAACTATCACTAAACAAAAAAACACGGCTGTGGATCATTCAGGGAACAACACAGTATTAAGAATCAAGTGGATGTAAACTTTTGAACGGGGTCATTTTTATAAATTCAGCTGTTATTTTCTCTTGTGGACTATATGTAAAATTATTTTATGTGAAATACCTTATTCAGGTCAGTACTAAATAAACAATAACATGCATTTTGTATGATCCCTCTTAGTTTGGTAAAATAATTAACATTTTGCAGATTCTGAAAGGGGGGTGTAAACGTTTGACCTCAGTTGTATTAAACATTACACATGTAAACATATATTTAGACAAAGGCAGCAAACCCACTGTAGGCGTACTAAATTAACCAAACATGGGTATGCACATTTAACCAGGAGTGTTAAAATTTGAAGTTTGCTTTGTAAAAATTTAACTATTTCTCTCAAGGCAAGACAGAAGCTACCTCTGAAACAGCATATACCATATGTGCATAACTGTTAATGCTGCACAAATGTGGCATAAATGTGTTTACACAGGAATAGGATATTAATGTTTTAAAGATGAAATTATGAAATGCAAAAAATGAATGTATTAATTAGTGTTCACTATACACTATCTATCACACATTTAAAATTTGTGACAGAATTTTGCCTTCTGGGTACTGGAAGTTTTTTTTCCATTTGTTTCTTATCTTTGTGCACATTGTGCGCATCAGTCTAAAATTTTGTAAACTATGGCATTGAGTTCTTTGGCTGTTCATATACTTTCGATACAATATGAACAGCAAAACTCAGGTGTAGGCATAAGTGTGCAAATGTTACCTGAGCAGATGACTCCAGCATCTTTAGCATGACCACAGAAACTTTGGTCCCATCCTTCTGATCCACAGTCCTTCAGTGTGGATTCCGAACCAACACATCTGACAAAACCCATCCAGATTGGTCCTGATCCTGGTCCAAAGTGTGCATTACCCCAAGCATCTATAGGTTCTCCACAGTCCAGCTCTCTACACACCACTGCAGCATCAGGCAAATCCCAGGCAACATCACACACTGTTCCCCACTGACCTCTATGAAGAACCTCCACTCTACCAGCACAGCGACTGTGACCATCAACCAACCTCACATTCACACGGTCTAATATTTTAAACAAATGAGAGAGAGAAAGAGAGGCATATTGTGAATTAATAAATAATAATATTGTCATCTGAAACCTACATTGTAATCAAACATCTTGAAGCAAAAAAAAAAAAAAAATTCTGTCCAATTCCAGAAAGTGACATTTCTTCATCCCTCTCTCTGTTTTTTTATTTTATTTTTATTTTTTATTTGTGTACTTACCAGCTGTGATGAGTATTACAACTGCAGACAGTAAAATGAGTGTCAAGCATCTCCCCATCATCCTCATCCTCAGCATTATTAACTCAACACCCAGTACAAGCTTCTCTGCTCTGATGATACAGAAGTACAGGCATCCTCTCAGCCCCCTTAATGAGAGAGAAAGAGGCCCAACACCCTCCAATCACACTCGCTATTACCTTATTAGACACAACAGAGGAAATCATCAAACAACTTCAGTGACAAATCAGAGGACGCTTTTTTGATTTTCTCCATATACACCAAAACTGTCAGTGCTGATGAACTCCTCCTCCCCACACATCAAGACCTCAGTGAGGGGACGCACACGCACACGCACACGCACACGCACATGCACACACACACACACACACACACACACACGTTTTTGATTTACAGGAGACAGGAAACTCTCCGGTTTATTTACGGCATCAAAGCCAAACACCTGCAGAGATGACATAAAAGCACTGATAATAACAAACTGAAAATGTCCAAAAGTTAGTGTATACATGTCAGCCTGACATCATAAACTCAACTCTGTAAAATGGTAAAATGACATAAAATGACATTTGTGTAAATAAATGTACTTGTGTATAAGGCTTAATAGACAACGAGGGAAATTTTGTGAAACCTTAACATCTGTCAAAATAATTCCTGTAACTAATGTCAACATTTTTTTATTTTATTTTTTTCAGATAGCCCACAAAAATCATAATTGCCATTCAATGGTTATCATGTTCTTCACCTTGTGACCAGCAGAGAGAGTCAGTGTGCATCTGTACATTTCTGATAAACCACCTTGTATTGTACATTGATACTTGTTACTATATGAATAGTGTAGCCACAGACTGTGTATTTTTGCATGAGAAAAAAATCTGGTTTTGAGAGTATCAGTGGTATCTCACACATTAAATAAAGATGAATGAGAAAATACTTTAGTATGACATGGCCTAACTAAAATTTCAAATAATCCCTCCACTAAACATTACATAGAAAACAAAACTAACTGTGTTTGGTTTACATGTCAGTCAGACCGTCTCTTCCCATCTACATGTTAGTGGTTCTTGTCCAGAATATTTTACAATGTGACTTTTGCCATGTTTAGTCAAAGTTCAGTCTACATGACTGAATGCAACTAGATGCAATCTTAAAGCTACTGAGAAAAAAGTCCAAATACAATGCTTGCCACTCTTACATAAGTGATTTTTCTTGTAGCAGTGTAGTAAAGTAGTAATGCACTACAATTGTAATACACGTTTAGAAGGATAATAAATCTATAAAAACACCTGCTAGTATCAGTGATTTGTCCTTTTGGAGTGGCATCATCATAGTTCTCAGATGTGTCATCAACACCTAAAAATACACCTATAATATTGTTTCTGTTCAATATACTTACAAACACACAAAGAATTTAAGATTGTTTCAAAATGAAACATTTTACAAATGCATTATGTGTTTAAAAATGCAAAAATACAACTAGGAAACATTACAAGATTTAATTAAAAGACAAATTTGTGCCAGCAACAGTCAGCTAGCAACAATCGCTAAACATCTCTCTTAAAAAAAATGAGGTTATTCATATCTCAAATTTAAAACACTTTAAATGAGAGCATGAGGGTGGAAATAAAACATGAAAAAATAGACACCATGTAAAGAGTAAAGAAATAACATAAAATAAATCTATATATCAGGAAGTTCGTCATCATACATTGTTGTTGTCTAAATAAAAGAATAAAAACTGTAAACCCCTTGTAAACCTTCTAATTTAAAAACAATGTTTTTATTTAATGAAAAATTTGCCTTATTAAATGAACTATTATTTATACGCTTTTTCTTTCCTTCTTGGGCCTGAAATGGAGGAATTTTGCTCAATACTGATAATTAAACAATATTTTGCTAAATGTGCTTTTGTGCTGAAACCTTGGCTGGTTTAGGCCTGTCATGGATAATGATGACCATAAAACCACCATTAGGTGGCAGCAAGCCACTGTTGTGATAAATGATTTATTGAATCGTTCAAATCAAACGATTCGTTCAAAACGGCTGATTCAATTAGAAACGAAACCATCCTGCGTCCCAATGTGCATACTATCCATTCTAAATTCTATGTGATAGTCAATAATTCACCCACAACAATAGGTGGCGCCAAATACGCATAAAACGAGTGTGCCATGAAATACGTAATGTAATGCGTGTTGTAAAGATCGCGAGTAAAAACAAAAGAAAAAGAAAACCTTACAGCTGCATGAGTCGTGACGGTCATGTTAGCCTGATGGGACCCAACCGATGTTGGAAGGAGGGTGGAAGCAGTCCTCGGGGAAGGAGGCCGGGGAACGGGCGACCGCTGGGGTTGGCGGAGC
>NW_015541055.1:57720-62013 GCF_001515605.1 Sinocyclocheilus anshuiensis | reverse complement strand
AACACGCACGATTTGTGTCGATTGCAAGTGACGTCGCAGGTGTCGGAGAGTGCAAGTGGCGATTGCAAGTGACACTGTAATTTAGTTTATTTTTTCTTGTCTTCACCACCTGGCTACTGTTGTAAAATGTTGAGAGATTCAAACAAAAAGTAATCAATAAATATAACAAAATAAAAAATAATAAAGACTGCAAGTGACGTCGCTAGCGGAAGTGCAAGCGCCAGCTGCAGCCAGACCCTTCTCGACCCTTTTGGCCACATCGCGGCGGGTCCGGAGCACGCGGGCCGGTAGGTCCGCGCAATGCCCGCAGCCGGACTCGTCCAGCGCCGCCATGGCGTGGGCCAGGCCCAGGCAGGCGACGCAGTGGTCGTGTTGTTCCGGCGGCTCGATTGGTCCCGCGCAGATCTTGGAGACTGTTGCCATAGTGAATTCAGCAGGTGAAGTAGAAGATTCTGACGTAATTCTTCTTCTTCTTCTTCTGATGTTTATTGGCGGTTTTGGCAAACCAACTTAAAGGTGCATTACCGCCACCTACTGATCTGGAGTGTGGAGTGAACAGATTTGGTAGAGATAAGGACATTAAAAAAAATAAATAAATAAAAAATATATTTTTTTTTTACCACAATTACAATTTATATTCTTTCCATATTTCCTGTCTTTTTTAGATAATTGAACACTTCTTCTTTAATTCTTGATTGCATTTGGTTATTCCCTAGTAATATCTTGAGTGATACTTTATCATGTCCCATCAAACCTAATTTATGATTAAGTTGATTTATTTCTCTTTCATACGCATCACATTCTAGAAGAATGTGCTTTACTGTTTCTGGCTTCCCACATTTATCACATCTTCCATTTTCATGCTTCCCTAATTTGTGTAAATTGACATTTAAAGCTGAATGTCCAATCCTTTCTTCCTACTCCCACATCTTATTCTCTCTTCACCTACACACCCCTGTATCTGGTAAAGATGTTTTCCTTTTATTCCACTATCCCATAACTTTTGCCATATCTTTCTTACTTCATTTGATATAATTCTCTTGATTTCAGATTTGCTAATTGTTATATTAATTTCACTATCTGAGTGCTTCAGAGCCATCTTAGCCAAGCAGTCCACTTCCTCATTTCCCTCCACCCCAGTATGAGCCGGTACCCATAGGAAGTATACCATTATCCCTGATTGTCTAATTCTAAACAAGTACTGTAATACTTCATATATTAAATCTTGCCGTGCTGCAGATTTACCACTCACTAGACTTGTTAGAACAGACATTGAATCTGTACATATTACAATATTATTTGGTTGTATTTCTTCAATCCATTGTAGTGCTAATATAATTGCTATTAATTCTGTAGTAAAAACAGACAAATGATCTGATATTCTTTTGGCTATTTTTATTTTAAATGCAGGAATATATACTGCTGCTGCTGTCCTTCCAGATTCAGGATCCTTCGACCCATCCGTATATATCTGTAACTGTGAATAATATGCTTGATTTATATACTGTTGAACTACTATATTTATAGGAATGATCTTCTCCTTTTCCTTTATTTCTTTTTGTATTTGAAAGTCAATCAAAGGCATTGGAAACAACCACGGTGGAACCACTGGAATAGCTACATATATACCACAATTACAATTTATATTCTTTCCATATTTCCTGTCTTTTTTAGATAATTGAACACTTCTTCTTTAATTCTTGATTGCATTTGGCTATTCCCTAGTAATATCTTGAGTGATACTTTATCATGTCCCATCAAACCTAATTTATGATTAAGTTGATTTCTTTCTCTTTCATACGCATCGCATTCTAGAAGAATGTGCTTTACTGTTTCTGGATTCCCACATTTATCACATCTTCCATTTTCATGCTTCCCTATTTTGTGTAAATTTAAATTTAAAGCTGAATGTCCAATCCTCATTCTTGTTATAATAACATCTTTCTTCCTACTCCCACATCTTATTCTCTCTTCACCTACACACCCCTGTATCTGGTAAAGATGCCTTCCTTTTATTCCACTATCCCATAACTTTTGCCATATCTTTCTTACTTCAATTGATATAATTCTCTTGATTTCAGATTTGCTAATTGCTATATTAATTTCACTATCTGAGTGCTTCAGAGCCATCTTAGCCAAGCAGTCCACTTCCTCATTTCCCTCCACCCCAGTATGAGCCGGTACCCATAGGAAGTATACCATTATCCCTGATTGTCTAATTCTAAACAAGTACTGTAATACTTCATATAGCCGTGCTGGCCGTGCTGCAGATTTTTCTGACGTAATTGTCGCGTGCACCGCATTTTATACTGCCTCTCAGTATTTGCATTTCATATTTCTGTTTGTTTTTATTTCTGTTTATTTCACTTTTAAAGCACACATTAATACAACTATTGTTGCCCAAGGTGCTGTACAAAGTAAAAACAAATAAAACTAAGAACATACAAAAATAAATTCTAAATAAACACTAAAAATTAAATGACACCCCTCAATACTCAGTAGAATTAAAAGCCTGAGATAATAAATTAATTTTTAGCCGAGTTTTAAATGTAAATATAGTTGGAGCTGCTCTAACATACAGGGGTAAAGAATTCCACAGTCTAGGTGCAACTACCGAAAAGGCCCGATCACCCCTAAGTTTTAATCTAGACCTAGGAACAGTTAGAAGCAACTGATCAGAGGACCTAAGGGATCTAGTAGGCGTGTGTCGTTTAAGAAGGTCTGCAAGGTAAGGAGGTGCCAAACCATTTAATGATTTAAAAACAAACAATAAAAGCTTGAATTCTATTTGGAAACGTACTGGCAGCCAATGAAGGGAAAATAGAACTGGTGTGATGTGCTCTCGTTTTCGTGAAAGCTCGAGAGGGAAACCATGTTACTATGCACTGTTGTATAAAATTAATAGCACATTTGTGCTCGCGCATGTAAGCCTACTGATATTCAGAAAAGTACATTGCTTGTGCAATTAATATAAAAACATAAAAACTCATACATGGGTATTTTTTCTTTAATTGCTTGAATTATAAGGTTATTTTACCTGTATTCTAATAAGCTTCATCGCGCAGTGAATGCTTTTGGACTCTCAAGACGTGTTTTTGTTTGGTTTTTGCAAGGTCGATGACTCCATAATGTCAGCTCTCCTATCATCTCTCAATCCCTCGCAGTTACACATACAGCACAATAACATTACGTCAAGGGAATGTTTTTAAATTCTAAAGAAGGAAAAATCATACCTTTTCTGTTGTCTTCTTTTTAAAGAAATTCAAAAGTTGCGCTTGAACCATTTTGCGCTCGCGGCGGGTCCGGACAACTGCCCGCAGTTGGACTCGTCCAGCGCCGCCTCGGCGTGGGCCAGGCCCAGGCAGGCAACGCAGTAGTCGTGCTGATCCGGCGGCTCTATTGGTCCTGTGCAGATCTTGCAGATTGTTGCCATAGTGAATTCAGCAGGTGAAGTAGAAGATTCTGACGTAATTGTCGCATGCACCACATTTTATACTGCCTCTCGAGCTCGTCAGTATTTGCATATGATTTGCATACTTCGCGACAATTGGCCAGTCATTTGGACTGGCGTTAGCCAATAGGACTTCAAGAAAGGTTGGAAGGGAAGGAGTTCCCATGGAGAAATGTCTCCGTGATGTCTCTGTTTATTTCTGTTTATTTCACTTTAAAGCACACATTTATACAACTATTGTTGCCCAAGGTGCTGTACAAACAAAGTAAAGCAAATAAAACCAAGAACATACAAAGATAAATTTAAACACTAAAAATTCAATGACACCCCTCAATACCCAGTAGAATTAAAAGCCTGAGATAATAAATGCATTTTTAACCGAGTTTTAAATGTAAATATAGTTGGAGCTGCTCTAACATACAGGGGTAAAAGATTCCACAGTCTAGGTGCAGCTACCGAAAAGGCATGATCACCCCTAAGTTTTAATCTAGACCTAGGAACAGTTAGAAGCAGCTGATCAGAGGACCTAAGGGATCTAGTAGGCGTGTGTCGCGCATTGAATGCTTTTGGACTCTCAAGACGTGTTTTTGTTTGGTTTTTGCAAGGTTTATGACTCGATAATGTCGGCTATCATCTCTCAATCCCTCACAGTCACACATACAGCACAATAAGATCAAGATGGCGCCGCAAATGGCAGCCAGGACACTGAGCTCCGCCATTCTTCTATTGTTTTTGTTTGTTTGTTCTGTGTTTTGTCATTCTTCTTCTATAGTGTTATATTACATCCCTACTGTGTTATTCCTATGTATGTCTGCACTATCATGTATGTCTGCACTATGTTT
>NW_015541055.1:53611-56508 GCF_001515605.1 Sinocyclocheilus anshuiensis | reverse complement strand
CTGCGTCCCAATGTGCATACTATCCATCCTAAATTCTATGTGATATTAGTAATTTTCAATACTATTTAGGGCAGACAGGCTGGATAGTATGCACATTGGGATGCAGGGAAAGTGTCCATAATAGGCGGTTGAATAACTGGCTCACTTTATAAGTTAAAAAACTGATTAATTCAAGGAACGAAACACCATGTTACTATGCACTGTTGTATAAAATTAATAGCACATTTGTGCTCGCGCATGTAGGCCTTGTAGGTATTTTTTCTTTAATTGCTTGAATTATAAGGTTATTTTACAATAGGCTTCATAGGCTTCATTGCGCAGTGAATGCTTTTGGACTCTCAAGACGTGTTTTTGTTTGGTTTTTATGACTCGATTGACTCGAGAATGTCAGCTCTACTATCGCCTCTCAATCCCTCACAGTCACATACAGCACAATAACATAATGTCGGGGAATGTCTTTAAATTATAATCAAGGAAAAATACCTTTTATGTTGTCTTCTTTTTAAAGAACTTCAAAAGTTGCGTCTGAACCATTTTGCGCGGGAAATGACGAAAACTTGCTTCCGCTTGTGAGCAGCTTGTTACAGTCAGCCATTTACTGGTTAAAAAGTTTGGGATGCCTGAAGAACAATTAACACTTAAAACTTCTAGAATTCTGAAGTTATATTTTTCATTTTAATTATTTTAAATAGACTACTAATTTCTGAAAATTAAAGGGGTCATCGGATGCTACATGCACTTTTACATGTTGTTTGAACTGAAATGTGTGTTGGCAGTGTGTGTAAACAACCACCCTATAATGATAAAGAATCCACCCAGTGTTTTTTTTTTTTTTATCTGGTTAAATGTTTTCCCCTTTCTGAAATAGAGCCGATCTCAGATGCCTGTCTGGCCCCTCCCACGATAGTTTGATTGACAATAGCGTTTCAGACTGGACTGGTGCAGAGCCATAGAAAGAGAGAGTTGCTCAAAATCCAAACCAAAGTCCAAAACGCTCGATCGTCACGTGATTCACGTAGACCTCAAATGCGAAATGCAGCTGGAGGGCAGGAAGTGATTTTTCTCTCCATAGGAATCAATAGTAGAAACTCCAAATGCTTGTGTTTTGCGTTGTTTATGGATGCTCAAATTGGCCAAACCGAGAAACCACAAGGAGCTTTTATCGTGTACGAAAATGTGTTGTTCAAAAGTGGGGAAAAGTCAAGAAATTGATTGAAAAACGCAACACGTAGACCTCAAATAGTTCCAGGAAGTTCATAGCGGGCAATAGGTTGTTTGCACATGACGTCACTAATGACGCGCGAAATGCAGCTGGAGGGCAAGAAGTGATTTTTCTCTCCAAAGGAGTGACTGAAAAAGAACGGATGAGATACAGGAAAGTCGGTAATGTAGGCTACTGTTTTAGGCATGATGCATTTATATATATATATATAGGCTATAGACTATAGCGCTTTCATTTGATTGCTGCACACCCAACGCGCCTTACAATCGTATGAGGGGATCTCTGGGTCATATGATGCTTTTTTAAAGATCATTATTTTGTGTATTTGGTGTAACAGAATATGTTGACATGCTTTAATGTTCAAAAAACACATTATTTTTCATCCTCTTGATCTACAGTCCTTTAGTGTAGACTCCGACCCACTACAGGCCACATTATCCATCCAGACTGGTCCTGATCCTGGTCCAAACCGACTCAGAGCATCTATAGGTTCTCCACAGTCCAGCTCTCTACACACAACTGCAGCATCAGCCAAAGATGTAAAAAAGTTAGTAAATACAAACATTTATAGATATTTCAAGATGGATGAGATAACATTACAGATAATCCTGTCATCATTAAATTGTTAGACTGTAAAATCCCAAATTTTTTATAAAATTGAATTGATAATTATTGAACTATTGTCATAAGATACAGTTTCTAGATATTATACAGGCATCTATTCAATTTGTAGTAATATGAGGCTATCATAGATAAAGTGGCTCATTTAAACATGTATAATTTCATATCTTATTGTCTATTTTGTACTTACCAGATGTGGTTATAGTGATTATGGAGGAGAGTAAAACGAGTGTCAGACATCCCTCCATCTTCTGCTCATCACACCAAGTTTGTCCTCTGCTCCTCAAACACACTGAAGAAACTGGCTCCTGTCAGCCCCCTAACGAGAGGGAGAGACTCACAGCTGCCAATGACACTCATTCTTACCTTATTAGACACAACAGAGGAAATCATCAAACACAATCAGTGACAAAGCAGAAAGCAGCATTTTTATTTTCTCCATATATATCAATAAAGTGTGAGCGCTGATGAGCGGGACTCCTCCTCCAGCGTGAAGAGACACTTCACTGAGGACAGACTCGTGTCAGTCATAAGTCAGTGTGGAGATAAAGTCACACTAAACTTAAAGCAGATTGATACAGAAACACTGCAGCTTATATTCAGCATCAAACCTGAACCTGAACACAGCAGATACAAGCACTGATGACTGACCGCTCACTTCAGACACTTAACACTTTACTTCACACCCAAAAACTGTTTGGCATTTGTGATGCATATATAAATTATAATAACTGAATAAATTGTATTATTTATTATCATTTATTTATTATTAATAATTATTATTATTAAATAATAATTATTTATTATTTTATAATAAATTTGGGACTACAGTTCTTATGTATTTATATTTTCACTATACTGTTATAATGTTCTAACCAAGAGCACAGTATGTTAATACATTATAAAATGAACAGGACTCTTTGTGTACACAAATAAAGGTCTATTCAGACAACATTTGTAAATAAATATTGGTTTCTATTCCAAAGATATATTAATTTGGCATTATATCAAAGACATACAGGTGCATCGCAATAAATTAGAATGTCGTGGAAAA
>NW_015541055.1:42686-53541 GCF_001515605.1 Sinocyclocheilus anshuiensis | reverse complement strand
TGCCATTGTCTCTCCTTAAACTCTGCAGTGTATAGGCTATGCGGCCGTTAGTCCTTTACAGAAGCATTAAAAATAAATCTTAAAAATAAAATGATAAAGGCTACAGAAAGCGAGCAACAAGTGCTCCCAAGCTGTCATTCACTTCAGCTGCAGCGCGAAAGGCTAGAATGCGCAACGCTGCAAATCGAATGTTGAGGCTCCGCCATTAGGCTGTATACTTTTACCATCTAATCAATCTCAGCATGCTTTAATTTGGTATCGCTAGACGTTTGCATCACTAAGGTTAAATTACCTTAAGTCTTTCTTTGGCCTGCGCTCTGGAAGTGATCTATTAAATAGAATAAACTTTAATTACTAAAACTAAAACTGAAACTAAACTATATAAAAACTAAATAGAAATGTGTTCACAAAATAAAAACTAAACTAAAACTAACACAATTATTAATGAAACTAATAAAAACTCAACTAAATTTTATTGCAAATTTGAAAATGATATTAAAAGTTGTTTATGGATGCTCAAATAGGCCAAACCGAGAAACCACAAGGAACAAAGAAGTCAAAAGTCAAGAAATTTACTGAAAAACGCAGGAAAACTAAAAATCGCTCCTCTTTATAACATAAGGATCACGTCCAACATGCTGTGATTATAACTTTCTCTTGTAATAGCGTGGTGGTTGAAGAGAGATCCCCTCGTGATTGTAAAGCACGGTGGGTGTATAGAAATTCAATTAAAGCATATATATATATATATATATATGGGTCATTCTATGGAAACGTCCACTTTTCTGTCCGCTCCTCCCGACCGCAGACGCAGGTTTACAAGCCACTTTTTCCTGTGTTTTTCAATCAATTTCTTGACTTTTCCCCCCTTATGAACAACACATTTTCGAACACGATAAAAGCTCCTTGTGGTTTCTCGGTTTGTCCGATTTGAGCATCCATAAACAACGCAAAACACAGGCATTTTGAGTTTCTGCTAGTGATTCCTTTGGAGAGAAAAATCACTTCCTGCCCTCCAGCTGCATTTCGCGCGTCATCAGTGACCTCATGTGCAAACAACCTATTGCTGAGTGAGATCGGGACTCTTATTTTGAAAATGAACTGAGACACGTTTGCTCCTTTCTCCTCAATTTTTCCTGTTTTTACAGGTATGACATTTAACAACAACAAAACAATATGCACACGAGTCATTTAATTCCTATGTTTATGTTGCAAATATATTGTTTATAAATGTTCCGGTTTCTGAAGTTATTGAATATGCGTAGATCGTCTTACATTTTGTGGACGCTGTGAAATGCTCGCTTGTGCATTTCTGTAAAATGGACGCTTGTGATGTGCTCGTGAAATGCGTTTATTTCATACAGGCTCCAGTTACCAGGTTATGATTATTTTTTATTCATATTATAATTGTGTTTGGTTAATCAGAGTTCATGTGTGACATAAATATCAATGCACTTCTCCAGACAATGTTTCAAACAGACATTCCAGTGCAAACGAATGTAATGCAATTCTATTTCCTGCCAATACAGAAGGAAAAACTTAATGTTAATGTAACATGATGGCAGATCTGATTATAAGATCAGTAACTGGAATGTTAAATGTGTATGTTTTACATCTATTTCTCAGGTTCTTAGGCCTTACATATTCAGTCATGTGTGATGATTTTATACTCATCAGATACCTTTTGACTTGTCTGAGTAGATTTAAAGGAGCAAAGTGAAAAGCTCAAATGTATGTTTTGTTTTGTGGGGGAAAAAAGTAAAAAAAATTAAAAGGTGAAATGTGCATTGTTTTGACAATAGATAAAAAGAATGACATTTGTGCATTAATGAGAAAAAAATAATGATACTTTATTGATAAAGCTTTATTGAATTACAATGTGAAAAAAAAAAACATTGAATAAACAATTGCTGGGGATTATGTGCGACACAGACACGTTTGCTCCTGTTTCCTCAATTTTTCCTGTTTTTACCGGGACTTTCTAATCTGCCAGCATGGCCTTCTGCACGGGGCCTGTAACACTGACAGTCATGTTTTCCCCAGCCTGGAGAAGAGCAGCTCCACAGGGACGTCTCATTCCCCTCACACTCCACCTCATCCAGCCATATGGGTCCAGAACCAGGACCAAACCAGGCTGGTACCTGCTGGTTACTGAGGGCCACTCCACACTGCAGCTGTCTGCACACCACATGAGCATCTTTAATATCCCAGGAGTCATCACACACTGTCCCCCATGAGCCGCTGTGAAAAACCTCCAGCCTCCCTGCACAGTCTCCCCAAGAACCCACCAGCCTGATGGACCCGCGACCTGACATTCAGAGACAGAAAAACACATTATTGATCACGAACAACTGAAGAATCTGTCCAGATGTTGTTGTTCTCACCAAGGCAGGTGATTGACAGCTGTTGTGTGGAGCTGCAGTTGAGAGTTTGTGGAGAGCTGCAGTTCCCCAGATGAGCTTCACTCCCAGAGCACTGGAAGCCCGTCACACACTCATGACTGTGTTCAGGACTGGATGAAGAGGAGCCGTAGAAGTTCAGCACAGAGCCACAGCCCAGCTGTCTGCAGACCACAGAGGATTCAGTGAGACTCCAGGAGTCCAGCAGAACTCTCCTCCAGACCTGATGGATGAAAACTTCCACCTCCCCCTCACACTGTGTCTCTCCAGACAACCGCACCAGACCGTCAGGAAGAACCAGAGAGGAACCTGAGTGAAAGATGTGGCATTTCATTAATATACTGCAAGCAGTTTTTCCAAATTTTCAGGGGAAGTGGCTAAATGACATTGTGATGTCACTGCACGGTGACATCATTACATACATGACACAAAACTGTAATTGTAGAACACAATGAGATTATACTCAAATTGACTGGCCTCTCAGTGAAAAATAGGATTTGAAATATGTTAATTTAGATTTGTTCATAAAAGTAATAGATATTATTTAATAGATAGATAGTAAAGTAATATAAACACAACACATTTTTATGATCAGATATTTTCATTTTTAAATACAACATTGAATTACTGAATACTGTAGTTACACACATTTTAACAATTACATTTTATTTTCTCATTTACTAGTAAAACTACACATTCTGAACAATAATAGTTTTAAGCAGTATATTTTGGTAGCTAGTTAATATGCTACACTGTAAGAAAAGTCTGTTAAAATAGGTCAGAGAGTACTGTGTTAATATGAAGACATTTTCTGTATTGATTTTTCACAGGTGTTTTACCTTTATTTTAAATTATGCATTGCATTTTTATTTTTATTTTTTAAAGGGCTGTGTTATTTTTGTGGCTTTTGTTATTTTAGGGCTACAGGTTATGTACGTTAAAACAACAGATAATGTCCTGGCAGAAAATTAACAATAACCTTTTCAGTTCTCTAGAGATTTTGTTGTTGTTGACCCAACTGATTAACAATTATAGGAACAAGCTAATAACAAGGTACATCATAAATGACAATTATTAACAATTATAAACAATTATCTTGTCTATGAGAACATTCAGCTCGACTCCATGAAGAGATGGAACATTCTGAGAGTTTTGTTTCATTCCCGTCACAATCAAACACATCAGCCCAGATTTCACCACTTCCCTCTCCAAACCAGTCTGATCCCACAACAGACACAGCAATCCCACAATTCAGCTGTCTACAGAGGACACTGGCAGCTCTCATATCCCAGCATGCATCACACACTGCCCCATTTACTGAAGTATTGACGTTCAACTCGACTAGAACAGTTGTCAGGGCCGTTCACCAGCATGAGATCTGTGTAATGTGGACAGACAACACAGTTCTTACTGAAACCAAATACAATAACTAAACAAAGAAAGAAATAAATAAATAAAAAATAAACCAAGAAAACAGATAATCTGAGTAATTCTCTAATTCTAACCTCTGTTTAATATGGTCAAAGATCTCAAAGTGTGGCATTGAACAAACGAATTAATTTTAGTATTTAACAATTGGAACTATTCTTCACAAAGAGGTTAAACATTTTACCAGAACATATCAGTCCTATGTCATTATCATGGGTCCAGGTTATTTTAGGTGAAGTTGACAATGGACAGCGTCGAAAGTGTGTTCATTTCCTTTGCACTGAATCTCTTGTGTCCAAACAATTATTATTGAACAGTTGCGAGTAGCAACTTAATTCCCATATGATATGTGTACTGCTAGACAGCTCCCTCCAGACTGATGTGCTGCTTGGATGACTAGCTGTTCAATGGTTTCCTCTTTTTGTCTTTTTAGAGGGAACATGCATGCTTTTTTTGGTCACTTTTCAAATGTTGTCACTGCTAAAAATAGCTAAATATGTTGCTAGGTGCTTTAAAAAAAAAAAAAGTTGCTAGTGCAGTTTACAAAGTTGTTACATCTAGCGACAAAATTGCAAAGTTGGGAACACTGATTGCAAGGTAATTCATTTATTACATTTTTTAAAATAAAATCCTCTCACCAGAGCAGATGACTCCAGCATCTCGTCTGTGAGAACATTCAGCTCGACTCCATGAAGAGATGGAACATTCTGAGAGTTTTGTTTCATTCCCGTCACAATCAAACACATCAGCCCAGATTTCACCAATTCCCTCTCCAAACCAGTCTGATCCCACAACAGACACAGCAATCCCACAATTCAGCTGTCTACAGAGGACACTGGCAGCTCTCATATCCCAGCATGCATCACACACTGTGCCCCACTCATTAAAGAACTGAAGCTCCACTCTTCCAGAACAAGAGTCTGCGCCATTTATTAGTCTGAGATCAGTGTAACCTGGACCAAAAAAAAATAATAATTTTTTGTCATTACAAGGCCCATTACTTACAAAAACAGTATCTCTCATATAACATGTGATGATTGAGAAAATTCTTTGAGTTTCTTTCTTCTGTCAAACACAGAATAAGATATTTTGAAGAATGTTGGTAACCGAACAGTCGATGGTAGCCATTGACTTCCATAGTACTTTTTTCATTACAATGGATGTCAAGGCCTACTGTCAACTGTTTGGTTAGCAACATACAGGTTTGGAACAACTTCAGGGTGAGTAAAGAATCACAGAATTTTCCTTTTTGGGTGAACTATTACTTTAAGATTGAAACACAAGCTAATTTTCATTTTTGGGTGAACTAACCCTTTAAGCAGCAAACTTTGCAAAACACAAAATTTACGTCACTGCCAAAACTTTTGGCCATGACTGTAATTTGGTGTACGTTGACGGTACATGGTAGGAATGAGTTGGATGGAAGGTGCTAGATAGAGAAAAGAGGTAGATAGCAAGTGGAGATATTTAAAGTCTCCTCACTGTGTTATACGTCCTCTAAAGTGCATGGTGTCAATGGCAGCTTTTCAGCAAGATGGATAACAACACTATGGCCAGGCTTTTATCGGCCTCCCAGGAGCTAAACACAAAAGATACCAGCCATTGCATGGACACATGGGGATGTATGCATTTATCCATGGCTGCTGGCAAATGAAAGTGCTGGCTGTGCTTTTGGCTAACAAGATAGTTGGTTTGTGAACAGAAATGTGTTGTACAAACATACACTCTAAAAAATGCTGGGTTAAATACAACGCAGCGCTGGGAAAAATATGGACAAACCCAGCGATTTGGTTGTTTTGACCCAGCAGTTGGGTTACTACCGAGAAGGTTGGGTTAAACATTTAACCCAACCGCTGGGTCAAAACAACCCAATTGCTGTGTCCTTTAGTGTAGGCTTTGACCCACTACAGGCTACATTATCCATCCAGACTGGTCCTAATCCTGGTCCAAAACGACTCAGAGCATCTACAGGTTCTCCACAGTCCAGCTCTCGAACTATTCTTCACAAAGAGGTTAAACATTTTACCAGAACATATCAGTCCTATGTCATTATCATGGGTCCAGGTTATTTTAGGTGAAGTTGACAATGGACAGCGTCGAAAGTGTGTTCATTTCCTTTGCACTGAATCTCTTGTGTCCACATCTGAGCGTCTCCTTTGTTAAAAGCAACTGCTCCCAGCACCTGTACACTCTTAAAAATGCGGGGTTAAATACAACCCAGTGCTGGGTCAAATAGGGACAAACCCAGGAATTGGGTTGTTTTGACCCAGCGGTTGGGTTACTACCCAGAAGGTTGGGGTCCTAATCCTGGTCCAAAACGTCTCAGAGCATCTACAGGTTCTCCACAGTCCAGCTCTCTACACACCACTGCAGCATTAGGCATACCCCAACCAATGTCACACACTGTTCCCCACTGACCTCTATGAAGAACCTCCACTCTACCAGCACAAGGACTCTTACCATCAACTAACCTCACAATCTCAAAATCTGTACAAGGAAGAGAGAAAGAGATTTAAATCACCTACAAGCAGAATATTGCAGTTGAAAAACACAAGATGTAAAAAAGGTAGTAAATACAAATATTTATAGATATTTCAAGATGGACGCGAGAATATTAAAAATAATCCTGTCAATCATTAAATTGTTAGCCTGTAAAGCTCACATAGTTTATACAGTTTCATTGACAATGAATTAACTAGTGTCATAAGATATAGCTTTTAGTGATATAAGGCCATCACAGATAAACTGCTCATTCAAACATATATAATTTAACCTCTTTACAATCTTGTTCGTACTTACCAGATGTGGTTATGGTGAATATGGAGGCGAGTAAAACGAGTGTCGGACATCCCTCCATCTCCTTCTGCTTGTCATACCATCTGTTTGACTCTGTCCCTAAAGAGAGAGAGGGACTCACAGCTGCCAATGACACTCACTCTTACCTTATTAGACACAACAGAGGAAATCATCAAACACAATCAGTGACAAATCAGAAAGCAGCATTTTTATTTTCTCCATATATATCAATAAAGGGTCAGCACTGAAACACTGCAGGTTATATTCAGCAAAAAGCACTGATGATTGTTTTTTGTAAGTCTGATCACTTCAAACACTTACAAAAACTTACTAAAACTAATTCCCATGACTAATTTGAATAAATGTAACATTTCACACATCTCCTTGTTTCTGGACAAATTATGCATAATATTACTGTAAGTGGATTTTACTTCTAATTTTTATTCTAACCAATGTAACAATAAAATATGATTACACCATAGTATAAACTATATTGTTAACTATTCTGATGAATGTTTATTACATAAATTAAATACACAAATAATAATCAACTGATATATATCTTGGAGACTAATGAAACAGCAATAAACATGTGCTGCAATGCTGTATTTGTCCAGCAGATAGCAGCAAAACGCTTCTTATTTTAAGGACGATCAGACAAGGGTCTTGTCCTTGTGTCACCGCATGAGGGAGATTCTCCCTGTTCGTATTTCAGTTTTCCTCTCTTATTTGTAACTGAATTCATAATTGTACTCTTTATTTGCTGTTGTAATATATACTAAACTAAAATATATAATACAAACTAATTACATTGCATGTAATTACACTCTTTAGCAAGACTGATTTTAATATGGGGGTTTAATGACTAATTCTAACATATTTGGTCCCTGCAATATTGAATATTTGGTCTTTTTACACATTAATTTAACATGTACAAGATGATGACGCTGCTTCATTCTATTAGGGAAAAACGTTTTGAACTATGCTGATGATAGCAAGCAGGGCTTCTGTGTCACTATAGAAACATACTAGCTGAACAAGATCCTCCTCAGTGTTGCCAAGTCCGCGGTTTTCCCGCTGAATTTGGCTACTTTAACACTGTTGCCGCGGGTTGTTTTTCATGTCCGCGGGTTGAAAAACGACCCCATTAACGTGATATTTAGCCCCTGAAACGCGAATTTTACCAGGAGAACCCCGCCAAAAAACGTGTATTTATCCCCCGGAACGCAATTTTTATCGGGGGACCCCTCGAAAGCGATTGGGCTAGTTTTGAGTAGCAATTGGGCGGGGTTTGTTGTGAAAACCTGGCAACCCTGTTCCTCCTCCTCCTCTTCTCGCGCACCGTGATAACACCGAGTAAGCTCTCCACAAACTGCACTCAGTTACTGGATTTAATTAAACAAGTTAATACTAACATTAAGGTTAGATATTGTAGACATACCTGGAAGAGTAAAATACTTGTTTTATTGTTCAGGTAAGAACTGTAATTTTACTTATTGCTCTCTATAAGAACTTCGTATGCATATAATTTTAGTTTGAAGCTTCATGAATTCAGTATTTCATTGTGTATTTAGTTGAATGTCACAAATTACTCAGAACACTGGCATTCAACTTTATTGCTAAACGAGGAGCAAGATGTGCGTCAACCTTCCTGTCTGTCAACCCCACTCTTAAAAATAAAGGTGCTTAAAAGGTTCTTCACAGCGATGCCATAGAAGAAGATGCCTTTTGTGAAACAGAAAGGTTCTTCAGATGTTAAAGGTTCTTTATGGAACCATTTAGACAAACAACAGAGTCATTTTAATGACTTGGTGTATGCTTAAATATAAATATAAAATACTTGATAGCCTCTTGTCCAAACCTTAGCAAGTTCAACTTCTGTTCAAACAGGAAATTTCACCTCAGAAACCTCTTCCTTTTCCCCTTGACATTGTGGTGGTGGGACATCAAAGCAAAAAAAGTGACAGGTCTGCACACTGATGACATCAGCAGTGGCTTTGTGAATGTGCACTGACAAATTTACAATCACTTTTCATGATCTAAATGAACTTGATTAAATTGAACTAAATATAACTAACTGTATATGCATGTCAAAATTACAGAGTTTTTCTTATCATATAACCTTCACATTCCCATACATATGTACATTTACATTTACATTACATTTAGTCATTTAGCAGACACTTTTATCCAAAGCGACTTACAATAAAAGCAGTCAAAACTAACAAAAGAGCAACATTATATAAGTGCAAATGACAAGTCTCAGTTAGCCTAACGCAGTACACGTAGCAAGGTATATATATTATACACACACATATATGCACACACACACACATACAATTATATTTATTCTAAATATATTTAGCTACGCCCACGGGCTTCATGCTCGCCTCCATTGTTGCGGTTCCTGTTGATGTGAGCGCTGATTGGGTGGCAGGTTCTGTTGATCTGCGCGCTGATTGGTTGAAGCTCTATGACGAGATCTTGAAGAGCTGCTCACATGGGCGAATGTAGATCAAAACAAAGGCCGCTCAGAATGTTACTGGACCAAAATGCTTTGTAGCGAATGCCAGTGTTGCCTAATCCGCGGAATTGGGATTGTTTTTCATATATGCGGGTTGAAGCGACACCAATAAGGTGATGTTTATCCACTGGGATGCGAATTTTACCAGGGGAAACCCGCCAAAAAAACGTGTATTTTACCCCCTCGAAACGCCATTGGGCTAGTTTTGAGTAGCAATTGGGCGGGGTTTGTTGTGAAAACCTGGCAACCCTGTTCCTCCTCCTCCTCCTTTTCTCGCGCACCGTGATAAAACCGAGTAAGCTCTCCACAAACTGCACTCAGTTACTGGATTTAATTAAACAAGTTAATACTAACAGTAAGGTTAGATATTGTAGACATATACCTGGAAGAGTAAAATACTTGTTTTATTGTTCAGGTAAGAACTGTAATTTTACTTATTGCTCTCTATAAGAACTTCGTATGCATATAATTTTAGTTTGAAGCTTCATGAATTCAGTATTTCATTGTGTATTTAGTTGAATGTCACAAATTACTCAGAACACTGGCATTCAACTTTATTGCTAAACGAGGAGCAAGATGTGCGTCAACCTTCCTGTCTGTCAACCCCACTCTTAAAAATAAAGGTGCGCCGCGGGTTGTTTTTCATGTCCGCGGGTTGAAGCGACCCCAATAACGTGATATTTAGCCCCTGAAACGCGAATTTTACCAGGAGAACCCCGCCAAAAAACGTGTATTTATCCCCCGGAACGCAATTTTTATCGGGGGACCCCTCGAAAGCGATTGGGCTAGTTTTGAGTAGCAATTGGGCGGGGTTTGTTGTGAAAACCTGGCAACCCTGTTCCTCCTCCTCCTCCTTTTCTCGCGCACCGTGATAAAACCGAGTAAGCTCTCCACAAACTGCACTCAGTTACTGGATTTAATTAAACAAGTTAATACTAACATTAAGGTTAGATATTGTAGACATACCTGGAAGAGTAAAATACTTGTTTTATTGTTCAGGTAAGAACTGTAATTTTACTTATTGCTCTCTATAAGAACTTCGTATGCATATAATTTTAGTTTGAAGCTTCATGAATTCAGTATTTCATTGTGTATTTAGTTGAATGTCACAAATTACTCAGAACACTGGCATTCAACTTTATTGCTAAACGAGGAGCAAGATGTGCGTCAACCTTCCTGTCTGTCAACCCCACTCTTAAAAATAAAGGTGCTTAAAAGGTTCTTCACAGCGATGCCATAGAAGAAGATGCCTTTTGTGAAACAGAAAGGTTCTTCAGATGTTAAAGGTTCTTTATGGAACCATTTAGACAAACAACAGAGTCATTTTAATGACTTGGTGTATGCTTAAATATAAATATAAAATACTTGATAGCCTCTTGTCCAAACCTTAGCAAGTTCAACTTCTGTTCAAACAGGAAATTTCACCTCAGAAACCTCTTCCTTTTCCCCTTGACATTGTGGTGGTGGGACATCAAAGCAAAAAAAGTGACAGGTCTGCACACTGATGACATCAGCAGTGGCTTTGTGAATGTGCACTGACAAATTTACAATCACTTTTCATGATCTAAATGAACTTGATTAAATTGAACTAAATATAACTAACTGTATATGCATGTCAAAATTACAGAGTTTTTCTTATCATATAACCTTCACATTCCCATACATATGTACATTTACATTTACATTACATTTAGTCATTTAGCAGACG
>NW_015541055.1:25633-41092 GCF_001515605.1 Sinocyclocheilus anshuiensis | reverse complement strand
AGTTAGCCTAACACAGTACACGTAGCTAGGTGTATATATATATATTATACACACACATATATGCACACACACACACACACACACACATACAATTATATTTATTCTAAATATATTTAGCAACTTATAATTTTGTTAAAATATTCAAGTGTTCAATTAAACATTAAATGTTTCGTTTTTACAGTTCTTACTCAAAGCCAAAGTGAGGCTGAAGTTTAAGCTCAAGGCTTGTATGCGCGTTAAATATCGCATGCGATTTATCGTGCAGCCCTACTTAGAGTTAAAATATTCAAGTGTTCAATTAAACATTAAATGTTTCGTTTTTACAGTTCTTATTCAAAGCCAAAGTTTGGCTGAAGTTTAAGCTCAAGGCTTGTAAATCTGTTCTGCTGCATGCACACAAACACATATACAACAATAATCTGCATTTCACTTCTCAAAGTCAAAGGATTGTTGACATGACTTTTTCTTGCACTTCCAGCTGGGACCCACAGCAGAGATTCAGTTCAAGACAGCAATGCATTACATCTCCTCAATTAATCAGGATAATTCTTCGTACTGGACCTAGCTTTGATGTCCAGCCCATTTGAGTCACGTCTCTCACCTGCACTGCATCCTGACTTGTTTAAGACAGTCAAGGCAAGTTATACTGGAATCATGTCAGAGACTGGACATGATAGTTCCACACAGGTCATCAGCAGTGGCTCAGACCAGGATGAGAAGCAGGAAAAGTCAAGCAAAAGTGTGAATAAGGAGGCAGAATGGGGACACATTGCTATGTTGGACAAAAAAGAGGACTTTTTCCAGATCTGTGACAGCGAGGGAAAGGGCTTCATCACACGTACGGATATGACGGTAAAGCAGGGGTCCTTAAAGGGGACACCATTTGTTTTTTATTTTATTGTATTTTATTTTTTTTTGTCTGTCGTGGCTTTAGTATAACCAAACAGCTCTGTCTATTCAAATTAGGTTTTTATATTTTTTAGCCATTCTATGGCCATCAAAGTTTTGGTTCTAAATATTTAGGGTGCATATCTTGCATTTTTTTACCTTCCTATTTAAAAGTTATTTTTTTATTTACAATGTTCATAATAGGCTGGTAAAATATCTAGTAGCAGAAAATTGTTGATGTCATTTTTCCATCTATTTCTTAGAGGCTGCACAAAGAATTGCCACTCACTACTGAGGAACTCGAGAACGTCTTTGACTCACTAGATCTTGACAAAAATGGATACCTGACGCTAGGAGAGTTTTCCTCTGGATTTAGTAAGTTTATCATCTCCTTCCAGACAAAAGGAGCTCTTCAAAAAATGATGTGTTATTTGCTGCAATATTTATAGCACAGCAAATGAAACTTTTCCAAGGAGTATCTGTAACTGTTCCCCAGGTAACTTTCTTTATGGACGGAGAGTCTCTATGACAGAGGAACTAATGACTGCATCCTCTCAAATAGTTCCAGAAGCTCTTGTTCAGAGTTCAGGGGATGAACAGCTGTCAGAGAACGAGGATGATGAAGAGAGACATTTCAGCATGTTGATGGAGAGCTTGGGTGCTAGCAATGTATTTGAAGAGTTAGTACTGGTGTTTTACAGTTTGCTCTGCACAAAATGCTTTACATTTACGTTTTATATAGCTACAAGTACTAACAGTTTCTTCTTCATTTCAGCCCGAGTGAGGTTCGCAACCTGTGGGCTCAGCTCAGGAAAGATGAGCCTCACCTCTTGTCCAACTTTGAAGAGTTCCTGGCCCGTGTCACGTATCAAATCAAAGAGGCACGACAAGAGAGGAAGGAGATGGAGAGTGCCCTCAGGAGGTGACTGAGAATGAATAGAGAGCAGTACCATCTAAAGTCACCCATGTTTAAGAACGAATAATCTGCTTTGTATTCTTAATTTCCACAATGTTATTTGTGAATAATCTCTGCTTAGAGGCTTAATGTAATTCTCTATACACAATGCTGTTCTATCCATATCCAGTGATCACTAAGTTTAAGAGATAACAGGATTTTACATACTTTTTTGGGGGGAATAAAGCATATTTTGTTTAAATCTAGGTCAGAATGATGTGATTTGCAATTTGTATTCGTTAAAGATATGCAAAGAATTGCCCATTTGTGTTCAAGTCTTATCTGTCATAAGAATATTGGGCTCTATTGTGTAGTTGTGAAATCTTATGATCCTTTAATTATTACCTAACTGGATGTGAATGTCTAAGCCAGTGTTTTTGAATGTAAATACTAAATTTGGGGTGTAATATTATGTGAATGGCTTGTTTGTGGCATATCTTTGACTTTTGATTGCATTAGGCCAGTGGTTCCCAAACCTCTCCATGAAGTACCCCCAGCACTGCATGTTTTGTATGTCTCCCTATATCTGACACACCCACTTCAGGTCTTGCAGTCTCCACTAATGAGCTGATGAGTTGAATCAGGTGTGATAGATGAGGGAGACATACAAAGTGTGCAGGGCTGGGGTACTCCAGGACAGGTTTGAGAACCACTGCATTAGGCTAAAATGTATGTTTAAACATTAGACGCCATTGTCTCATTGCACAGGAAAGCAGCCACACATGACACTGAAATTTGCAGATTATACGAGGAAATGGAGCAACAGATCATTAATGAAAAAGATCGAGCAATTCTGAAGGTAAAAACATTATTTTAAACTGTTGCCTGTGCTTTTACATACTGTTCAGAAGTTCAGGGTCAGTAAGATGTTTTTTTAAAGAAAAATGAATACTTTTATTGAGCAAGTGCACATTAAATTGATCAAAAGTGACAGTAAAGACATTCATATATAAAAAAAATTCAAATAAATGCTGTTCTTTTAAACTTTGAACTTTCTATTCATCAAATAATCCTGAAAAAAACATCACAGTTTCCACAAAAATATTTCAACATGTTTGATAATAATAATAAGATAATGAGTTTCTTCAGCAAAATCATGTGACACCGAAGACTAGTGTTGAAAATTCAGCTTTGCCAGTTATTTTAAATCTTAAAGATTTTTCACTATATATTTATTGTATTTTTGATCAAGTAAGTGCAGCATTGGTGAGCATAAGAGACTTCTTTCAAAAACATAAAAATAAAATGACTAAGCCCAAACTTTTGAACAGCAGTGTATGTGTGCAGTTCATACAACTGATACTGCCTAGTCTACTAAGTTTCAAACTATATTACAGTTTGTGCATTTGTTATCACTTGTTCTCGGCTGAGAGAAAATGGTGGGTTTAGATTAAGGCTGTCTGAACTGAAATTGACTAGTATGTTAATTCTTTCTTCCAGGACTCTGAAAATCTGCAGTCACGCAGTCAAGACCTCCAACAGCGGCTCCGCTGTAAAGAACGGGAATTGGAGCAGCTTTTCCAAAAACAGAGGAGGGTTAGTGCCACGATTAAACAGTAATGATCTTACAAAATCTAATATTTTTGTGCAACTCGCATTCTTTCAACTCACACCTTTCAAGTCACTCTTTGTGTCTTTATTTTTTCAGTTGGAGCGACAATGTCGTGACCTTCATAGCGAACACCAGGTGAGTCGACTGGAGAACGTTAAGCTCAAAATGACCAACGAGGAGCTGTCTTGTGAACTTGAGCACACCTGTCAGGAGCTAGTGTTGGCTCAGGAGCAGCTGGGCATTCTGCAGGAGCAGGCCTCTCGACTACAGCAGGAAAGAGAGATGTTAGTCTGTGCATTTGTTACATACACACTCAGATCCCACCAGTGTCTAGAGTTTCTCATAAACACAAATACTTTTTCCCCTCACAGGGAGATGTACAGAATCACAGAAGGCTTACAGAGAGAAAAACAGAGCTTGATGAAACAGTTGGATCTACTCAGGTGAGCTTAGTATATGCTCACATATGCTGTAGATAAAGACAAACAACAAAAATCTTATATCAAATGTTGTTCTTTCAGAGAAATGAATAAACATCTACGAGATGAGCGAGACATTAACTTTCTGGTAAGTTTACCAATTTTAAATTATTTTTTATGTTTATATTTTCCATTTCTAAAATGATGTGGAAAATATAGCCTTTTTTATTTTGTGTTGTAGTTGTTGTTGTTGTTGTTGGTGTTTTTTTTTTTTATGTCCATTCAGTTTTATTTTAGTTTTAATAATTTAAATCATAGTACATTTATGTGATTTCAATTAAAGTAAATGTTTATATTTTTTAGTTTTAACAACACTAATTTATGCTTATCATGATCTTAAGGGGTCATATGATGCGATTTCCCTTTAAAAACGTTTTGATCTAAAGGGTATCTATCTATCTATCTCTCTATATATATATATACACAGTATATATATTAATATGGTTTATTTTAGTTTAGTTTGAAGAAGCTTAAGTATAAGACATTTTTGTTCATAAAATAATTCCCATATTTCCAGTTGTTTTTTCATAATTTTGATGACTGTACTGTTATTCTAAAATGTGGAAAATATTAATAATGGAAAAGGAGTGGGTGTGTTCAAATTTTTGACTTTCAGTTTATACCTGTATATCTAATAAGAGCAATCAAAACAAAAAAAAAATCTCCTCATATTTCAAATCAGAAACGCAGTAATTCAATGAAAAAATCCTCACGCAAGCAAAGACCGAGCACATCCTCAATTAAATACACTGAGGGAAAACCATCTGTCAAAAAGTGAGAAATCCTCACATATATTTTCTTAGAATACCTAAATATATGATTTATTGACATAGAAACATTTATTCTCTCACCTCTCTTTTTGTCATTTTAGAGAAGTTGATAAAGAGGAAGTGACTCAGCGTTCTAACAGGAAGACCTCCTCTCTAGCAAACGGTCTCTGTTCACCCTTCAGCACAGGGGATGATGGGAAGCCAGAGGTGGATGGGCGATCTGAAAAAGTAGCTGGGGACTCAGAAGGTGTAAATGACAGAGTGGATGTAGAGGATGGACCACCGGATGGATGGCCTCTACGAAGAGTCATATCCATCGAGGAGGATCACCTCCCACACCTGCTGCAAGGAGACCCTCACCTTCTCCTCCATCAGCTAAGTGAAGAAGAAGAGTGGGGCAAAGAAGAAGGTCAGGTCAGTCTGACCAAGTCAAGCTCCCTGTACCCGTCCAATGCATCCCTGGCTTCTGCTGACTCTCCACCACCAGTTAGAGTGAAGAAGCCGTCTAAGAAGAAATGGATCAGAGGAAACATACCCTCATCTGCACGGGGTCAGCCAGTCGGAAAGGAGACCCTCCAGCAGGCAAGTGAACCCTCAGAGATGTTGATTACCATAACAGAAGTGATTAACATATAGAAATCTTACATATAGAAAGTTATTTAATTCAAGAGAGAGGGTTTAAAATGGATATTTCTAGCACAAGAGACCGTTAATATTGACCAGGGATGCCCAAACATGTTCCTGAAGGGCCAATGTCCTGCAGAGTTTAGCTCCAACACACTTGCCTAGAAGTCTCTAGTGAGTCTGAAGACCTTGATTAGCTGGTTCAAGTGTGTTTAAATGGGGTTGAAGCTAAACTCTGCAGGACCGTGGCCCTCCAGGAACAGGTTTGGACACCGCTGGTCTAGACTATATCCCTGTGTGCACTTTTCAACAAAACTGGCCTTTAACTGTAGTGTTAAGCGATCACTCTGGGTATTTTCGGCTGCAGGGTCCTGCAGAAAGATCCGCTGCATCCCTTCAGCGCCTCTTTAAGGTCATTCTGGTGGGAAATTCCAGCGTTGGCAAAACCGCTCTGCTGCGACGCTTCTGTGATGGACAGTTTCATTCGGCCACCGCAGCCACTGTGGGTAAGTTGCTCTCCCACTCCAATTTACAATTGAACTTATTATAATTTAACACATGACTTTTTGCAATGGGGGATTTCAGAAAATTATGTCCTGCATCTTGGTTGCCCATTTACTGGAGTTTGCCTTATTTGATTAGAAAAATGGATTACCCCTCTCTCTTGTGCTAATTGTTGTGATTAATACGGCCCTTCAAACCAAAGCAACCTTTGACAACTCAAGTCTGTGCATCGTTCTTGTGCTTTTCATTGCATTGTGTTTAAATGTGTGTAAGTGTGTTAACTAAAGCCTACTATGCTATATCAGATGACTTCCTTAAAGCAGGCAGCATCACATGAAAGAGCTTGAGAAGTCACACTCCCTGCATTTAAACCCTGGCACACATTGCATAGAAGATTATGTCAAACAACATCAATTCATTTGCAAAGTAGCTCTTAGTTGTAGTGGTTTCATAAATAATCTGGAAACTTAAAAAGTATGAATTTAATTCTATTAGGTACAATCACCAACAAATGGCTTCTTCAAACAAACAAAGCTGGAGCTTTTTAGGCATTTAGTTACTTTCAATCAATACACTTTGTTACACACAGAAATATTACACAACAGTACCTCCTAGTGGCAATTATACCTTACTGCAGGTTTTTATTATTATTTTGCCTGTTTTGATTTCATAAAGAATCATGTTTTTAACAGTATTTTTATGCATTTATTTTTTGTGTGCATCTATACAAATTTATAATTTTGCATACATAAAACTAACCAACCAAACAAAAAAAAACAACAACAAAAAAAAAAACATTTAAATTGTGTTGTGCTGTGCAGGCATTGACTATAGTGTGCGGACACTGAATTTGGGGGACAGTCATGTGGCTCTTCAGTTATGGGACACTGCAGGCCAAGAAAGGTGAGGCCCCTGATACCTACATAGCACAAGCAGGATCGAGTTGTGCATCCATATAATTAATATCATCTTGTTTAAAACATTAAGATTCAGCTTCAGTTTATATTCTTTATTTTTGTTCCTCAGTATGTGCTGTTATCCTTTTAAGCAGCTCTAAAAGCCTTGTTGTCTAGAGTAATCTATTGCATAACCAAAACATAATCTCGCTTATCACTGATGATAAACATCCAGCATTAATAAAAGCAATGTCACTGTGCCCTGCAGGTATCGCAGCAGTACCAAGCAGTTTTTCCGTAAGGCAGATGGCGTGGTGGTCATCTATGACATCACAATGGAGGACAGTTTCAGATCAGTCCGCCCCTGGCTGGCCAGCATACTGGAGGCCGTAGGCGACCCTATACCCATCATGCTCCTTGGCAACAAATCGGACAAGGAGAATGAGAGAGAAGTGCAGACAAATGAGGCCGATATGCTAGCAGAGGTGTGGACGTCTCTTGTGCTCACAGTATATCCCTTTAAAATATTCATATTACCTAATAGGCTTTGTTTTTACTCTACATCACCTTATTCAACACAGTAAGCAGAGATTAATAGTAGTTTGCTGTATTTGATAGGAAGCAAACTTGATGTTCTACGAGTGCAGTGCTTATACTGGAGCTAATGTGCTGGAGGCCATGATTCATCTGGCCAGGTAAGAGCTCAAAAAACACAATGAATGCAACATGTTATCAAACATTGTCATATTTTGTTTAGCTGTGATGTTTGTAACACCTCAGTCAGGGCTGCAAGTGCAACCCACAAAAAAGAGACAGTTATAAAACTGTGAGACCGCTAACCGACAGTAAACATTATCAGATGTCAACCAGAAAGCTTGCAGTTTTCTTTTTTATTGTTAAAGTGTGATCAAATATGCGACTTTACAGATTGTGCGAACCTTATGTAGTTTATTTACTTTGACAGGCCCACTAAATATGCCTGGTGCCAGCCATGTTGAGATCACCTGATTCTAAGTTTATCTCAGTAACTCCACTATAATCAGACACTTTAAGCTGTTGAATAAATTAAATATGGGAGTGAAACGTGTGCGAATAGCGTATTTGTACAACCAAAAAATATTTAGAAAATATATAAATTTATACTTTTTATATATATTTTTTATATATGTAATTTAATATTTAATATTATGCATTTCAAATTAAAATTTATTTATATTTATTTTTATATTATTTATAAGTATTTTAATGAATACTTATATGTAAATGCAACTTGTTTATTGCTTTTTATTATTTTGTTTATTATTATTTATTTTTTCATATTTTTATTGTTGTTCTATTTTAATTTTAGTATTTTAATTAATATGCTTTAAGGGTCCTGAGGGAGCTGGAAGACAGAGTATGGGTAAACACGGTCAGACTGGTGGATCAACCTTTAAAGAAGAAAGCCTGCTGCAAGTGACCACACACACAAACACACACCAAAAAACACACAGGTGAAATCACTTTAAGCTTTACGTATCATCGTCAAACCCCATTATACTCAATGTAAATAATTTAATGTTTGCTGAAAGAGGACAAATTCACTTATATTTGTATCAAAAATTAATAGTGTAAAGTGTAAAAAGGTTTTTCATGTCCATTTGTCAAAGAGCATTGTATATCTGTGCACATCTGATGTGTGTCTCCAATTGTAGATGAAGTATATTATAGATTCTTAGGACAGTTTATCACCTCATTTAAATGATCTTTGTACATATTCTATTTGTTAACGATACCAATTGTCAATCACAATACATTTATTGAGAAAATGTGTTCAGTCAAGCTGCATGTGACCAACTTATCCGTTATCCCATACAACGAAGTGAGTGAGAGCAAAGTAATTCAGGAGAAAATGTGATTGTTTGTTACTTCCCATTTATTTAGCAATGCAATAGCCTCATTCAACCCACCTGAAGTCTTGCTTTTATCATGAAACCTGGATTTCAAACTGGCCAGTAAAACCTCATTGCATGAACAAGAAGTGTTTCAGTTACCATTCGCAGAGACCGTTCAGTTGATGACAACAACATGAAGCACCGAAATCTTCAAATATATTATTGAGGGAAGAACATTGGCTGGATTCATAATCAAACATTTTGAGCCTCATTCATTGTCTTCATCTGAACTGCTCTGGGATCATTTTACACAAAAATTGTATGTGACAATGACTTGACAATTGACCAAGAACACAAAACCAAAAATACTCTTAAGTTAAAACTGTCACATTATGTTACACTAAAATAACAAATCTTGTAGGTCCTGTTTTTGATAAGAATGATTTAAAATAGTGTAGCTGCTCTTAGAGGTCCTTTAGAAAAATCTTAGTGAAACCTGAATGAATTCAAATAAAGCAAAGGCAGAAAACATGCCAGTGGTCACTATATTAAACAACTCAACACTAACCCAATTAATATAACACAATAAAAGCACTTAAATATAAGCAAAACATCAAAAATGAAGTGAAAAAATGCCATTCATGCTCTTTTCATGTATGCATCCAAACTGAAGCCTTTGTTCGATGAGGCACTATTGCACAATTTCACATTGGCATATACTGTTCGGTAACACTTTCCTATCTTACAAGGTTAAATAAACAAGCTTTGACATTCTCAGACTCATTAACAGTTACATTCAAAGTGATGTTTTCACAGTCTATCCTCTATGTGCATTTAAGAACGTGACACGTGATGACAAAATTGCTTTTAGTGCTGGACTGGCACTAATGACATCACCGACGGGTCCTGCACTTCAGCAGCCTCTCTGATCCAGACAGAGGCAGAGGAGAGGCACAATCCGTCTCTCTGCCGAATCTCCCTGGGAAACGGTGGCCCGAGTCAGGATGCATGTCGTGTTTTACCGCATCTTGTAGTCGTGGGAGATGGCTGCGTCGCAGAGCTGTCCTTTGAAATCCAGTTCAAAAGTGAAGTCCAAGTCACGCTGGAAGAAATCAAATTTGGCTGCTTCAGTACTTTTTTTGTCATCTTCTTTCTTTTTTTCCTAAACCAGTGGTTTTCAACCAGAGGCCCGGGACCCACTTGGGGGCCTCAGCACACTTCCAAGTGGGGCACAAGATAGCTTAAAAATTAAGATTAAGATGTATTTCTTGGAAATGTACTATAAACCGTTGATCGGAATCAGAATAAATATACATTTTTCTAATTATGTCAAGTTATTCAAATTGTTTTATCTTGGAGAAACTGCTATTTGCACACTGGCTTAATATGATTTAAAATGAGACAAGACAAGCTAAATTTTAAAGCTAGAGCTATTTTTTTAAATATAATCTTTTAATTTCTTATACTGTATGAGAAAATGTAATTTTTAAAAAAGATTAAAAATTTTAAAAAGTCATGGTTAATTGAAGGGGGTCTGAATACTTTCCGTACCCACTGTATATAATTTTTTCCAGTTATGTCAAGTTCTAAATTATTATATTGGGTAGAAATGGCTATTTTCAAGATGGCTTCAAATGATTTAAAATAAGACAAAAACAAACTAAATTGTTTTTTAAATATAATATTTTAATAATATTTATAACTTTTTGAAATATAATATTTTTTATACTGTATGAGAAAATCTAAAAGTGTAATTTCTAGACCTAAAAAATGGTGGGAATTAATTGAAAAAAACATGAATTATTATTTTTTTTTTTTCAGTTATGTCAAGTTCTAAATTATTTTATTGGGTAGAAATTGCTATTTGCAAAGTGGCATTAGCTTAAAACGATGTAAAATAAGCAGCTAAAATGAAGATGAATATCTTATTTCAATTCCTTATATGAGGGAATTTTAAAAGTGTAATTTCCATACCTGACAAAGTTATTAGTCAAATCTTAAAGTCTTTTAAAAAATGTAATACATATAAATTGTTTCTAGTTCTTTCAAGGTCTAAGTAGAAATTGCGATTTGTGAATGAAGTATGATTTAAAAAACTTTAATTTTAAAACCTGAAATCACAAATTAGAAAAGTCTTGTAAATTCTTTGGTAATGAAAAGTAAACCCTGAAGAACATTCAGTTCAGAAAATTCTGGAATTTAATTATTTTAAATATTAATAATTATTTAATTTAATTTAATTATTTTAATATATTGTCATGTTTCTTTTAATTAAAAAAAGTTTGAAAATAAACAACATTGTCATTACAGTAGAAGTACCAGAAATATCTTGCGGGACCTTCAAATATTGTATTTGACAGTGGGCAGCCTTGGATCAAATGGGTCGAATAGGTTGAGAACCACTGTTTTAAACGTTCGACTTCTCACCACCTCCATTTACAGCCTCACCTCGTTATTCTCGTTGGGCTTCACGATGATGCTGCCCAGGATCTCTTCTCCTCTCCGCACCGTCAAGTAATCCTCCAGATAAAACACTGTCTGCTTCCAGTGAGTGCTGGGAGCGTCGGGGGCTTGAAGGGAATGTACGACTCGGTTAGTACCAAATTTATTTGTAAAAGATAATAAGATAAGTGATGGTTGAACCTGTAGAGAAGCCTGTTTTCTTGTGACACTTGGTGAACTCAATGTTGAAGTACGTGACGAGAGCGTGAACATAGTCATTCCTCTGAATCTGCAGGCAGAAGGCCGAGGTGAACGTCAGATCCTCCGGCTTCACCGTGTAGATATCCACCTCCTGGAAGCGACATTTCACGTCTCACACTTTATGGCAATACATATTTTGTTTACTGTATGTAGAGATTATGATTGACCCGCATACGAGAACTAACAGTCCTTTGATGATCAGTTATGAGATACTTCAGCTGTGATCTACTGTAAACTTGAAGTGTAATGCGGTTTATGTCATATAGCCTTAACCCACACATCTCAACAGATCCAGTTTCAAAGACTTTATTGTTTGGATGTGGCCATATTGGTGCCTGTATAAGTAGAGGAGTTGGCACAAGCATCGGCCTTGGCGAACAAAGATCCTATTACTCTTTGTGCGAACAACCGCTCAGTAGCAGCATTGACCCTTTCATTTAGTACACCTCACAAAGAGGCCCAAATCATTCTCCTCTTCAAAGAGTTTGATCCCTCAGGTGATTCAGAGCCTCGCTGAAAGCATGGCCTTCTCTTTCGTTCTTTCTTGTTCATTTGCTGGTGGCTATCCAGCTTTCTCTCTGTCCCTTACATTGTCTCTTTTTCTTTTGACATTTTTGACATTTAATATGTCTTCACTGTCAAACAGATCACAAACTTGCTCATGAAAATGAGGATTTTATTGCTCATAGTTTGCTCTTTTAGAGAAAACGTTCTTAAATGAGACAAACTTAAATATATTAACTTAATTTCAGATGTTTCTCCAAGACAAAAGAGACAATTGTTGAAGTAATGAAAGACTATAGAATTACGGATATGGAAATATATATAGCATAGATCAGATATTTTGAGAATTAATACTAAGATCTCTGATTATTATTAAACTTTGATATCTAGATAAAATTGAGCACAATTTGAAACCTTGAGACATTCAATCACGTTTACACACTGTCTCCGAAACTTTCGTCCGTCATAAAAAAAATTCGGATCAAGTTTGATTTTCTGCATATGATGAATACGAAAAAACACATATGAAAATTTCGGAGTTAGTGTGCCAGGACCTTTAAAATTATTTAAAATGCGAAACAAAAAGCTAGAAATAAGCTATATGAATAAATGAAGATGTATTTCTTATTTTAATATACTTTGTGAGAAAATTTAAAATTGTGATTTTCTAGACCTGAAAAACTCATGGAAATTAATACAAATCTTTAAAAAATCATGGAAAAATTTTGTAATAAATATAAACTTTTTTCAGTTGTCACATTTTATTGGGTAGAAATTGCTATTTGCGTGATGGCTTAAAATTATTTAAAATAAGTAGCTAAAATAAAGATGTATTTCTTTTTTAATTCCTTATTTGAGGGAATTTTAAAAGTGTGATTTCTAGACCTGAAAAAGTAATTGAAAATTTGTCAAATATTAAAAAGTAATGGAAAATCTAATAATAAAGCATATATTTATTTTTGTTATTTCAAGTTCCAAGTAGAAATTGCTACTTGTGAATGAAATATAAAAGACAATAGTATCAAAAACTTTTAGATATTATGTCATTTAAAAAATAATTATAATAATTTATTTTATTTTATTTTATTTATATATATATATATATATATATATATTATGAATTTAATCTCATTCCTTTTTAGGAGAAATAATTGAGATACTAAAGAAATCTCATTTGTGTTTTTTCCTTCCTACTGTATAGCATGAGACACTTTATTACAACAAAATATATGCCTTCAAATTACCTACATGATGATATTATTAGCATTATATCCCATGAGGACTCATTTGTGTTGGCTAATTTAAATGAATGATTGGTGTTTGTGCATGTATTGAGATGAACACACGTTACCACGCTGTCATCAGGCGCTCTTTACTGCAAATTATTCTGTTATGTAACACCCACGCTAAATGTGTTCCAAAGTAGCCTATCACGCAGTCAATCAGTACTATGATTCAGTTCAGATCTTGCTCACATATACACACATATAGAGCATATACCCATACCTTAATGAGGCAGGAGTTGGTCACGACTTGTTTAGGATCTACTATGTCCACCAGGGGCTCCATCATAGCAACGTTCCGAATGCACATCATGTCAAAACCATAGACGTTCTCCCACCCTGCAAGCACAGAGAAAATATATTTTTAAGACATTTTAAAACTCTGAAAAGTAGAAAATCTGTCTGGCTGTGTCTAGTCGTCTTCATTTGGCCCTAAAATAGACTCCTGCCTCCTCTGTGTCTGGCAGCATTCGATTACATCCCATCACATGAGCGTTAGGCCGAAGCCAATCTCACACTTCCATCCAAAACAAGGAGGAGGGAGTGAAAGGGATGGAGAAAAAGCAAACCTCTTGCTGCGGGGGAGTAATGGAACCCAACAGGAATTTTTCCTAGTGTTTTTCTTTTCTTTCTTAAGCTAAATAAGTGTGGGATCCAAAACGAGACACTGATCAAGCCACATTGCAGAACGAGAAAGAGATATGATACAGTATTAAATGCTCATTTAATATAATACCTGTTGACTCTTGGCGTGTGTGTGTGTGTGTGTGTATATGCAAGTGTTTGTACTCACAGTGGATTTTGAAGTCTTTGTATTGCCGATCCTCAATGGCAACCACATACAATGTCGCTCTGTCTGGAAACATGAAACCACCAGGTTTCTGAAAAATGACAGGAAAGAGAATCTACAGATCTCACATCTGAAAAAGATTTATGGGTAGTTGACGTATGTCCAATTTACTTTTGTATTTTTAAATTAGTATTTAAAAATACAAAATTCACATATTATTATTATTAGTAATAGTAGTAGTAGTAGTAGTAAAAAATCGATAGGTCATAAATAAAAGCTCATAAAACACAATACAATATAATAATAATATAATATAATAATTATTATCGTTATTGTTATAATCAATGTCATAAATTGACAATGTAATTTAAAAATTCTAATTTAAAAATATAAGTTCAACTATTATTAGTAGTAGTATACATAATAGGTCATAAAACATAATATAATATTTTAGTAATTATACAAATATTATTTTAAAATCTTTTAAATATTCTGAATTAGAATTTGTCGAAATATTATCATTATAAATAAAATGAGGTCATAAGTCAACATAATGTAATATAATAATCATTATTATAATAAGTATCTAAATTAAATAATCTATAATTATTATCTAAAAATCCTTTAATTAGTTTTAATATTTTTAATATATTATCACTATAAATAATATGAATATAATAGAATAATTATCTAAATTAGATGGAAATCTTTTATTAATATCTAATCTTTTAAATGGTTTTAGATTAATTATATCTTGTCACACCACAGGACACTGCTGAAACTACCCTCATAAAATATTTTAATCTTCAAAAACGTGTTCCTGGCATATGCGTGATTATATTCCTATTATTCCAGTGACTTCACATCATTCTTTCTTTTCCTTCCTGTTCAATGCACCATAAAAATAACCCTAGGGTGAAACAATGCCCTGGAACTAACACAATGGTTCCATAAAAATGTAAAAAAGCCACTTGTCCTCTGGACCAAACTGTCATTCAGTGGTAGACATTCATCAGCAGCCCAATGACTAGCCACTCAGCATGGACACATGCTTCACATTCTAATTAGTCACATAACCTTGGCCTTGTGACAGCCAACACACACATGCACACACACACTGACCAGCCATTTGTCCCTGGCGTAGATGACAGTATTGAGCATAGACTCGTAGAAAAGACAGTAGCCCATCCACTCTGAAATAATGATGTCCACCTGATCCACCGGCAGTTCAGTCTCCTCCACCTTCCCTTTAATGATGGTGATAACTGTAAAATGCACAGAAAAATGCAAGAATGTAAATTCATGAGCTGATTTTGTTCTATTTAATGTACAATTAAATATAAAATATTCTAAAATATATTTATAACAATAAAGTGATAATTTTAGGTAAAACAAAATTTCCAGTTTTGCTTTATTACTAATTCCTAATGGATAAAACCTTTGTGGACCTTTGTGGACTTTGTGGAAGTCTCGCCCCACATTTTTTGTTTTACTCATAAATGTGTCAATATGATGTAATATTTAATAATTATTATAATTAATATCGAAACTAGATAATCTATAATTATTATGTAAAATCTTTTAAATAGTTTTTACATTTACATTTTTAAAAGTTCAAATATTATTGGTAGTATCAA
>NW_015541055.1:14639-25359 GCF_001515605.1 Sinocyclocheilus anshuiensis | reverse complement strand
GACTCTCTAACGCTGACTCAGGCTTCTCACTCGCCTGCTGCTCTCCAGTGTTAATGAGAGCTGCTGTGGACAACTAAACAACAACTTCTGCCATCACACCACAAGAGGAGAGTGTCAGCTACAGGAAGTGACTATGCTGCTTCCTGTGTCATGGAACTCCACTTGCCAACAGGAAAATGTATGACTCCTCTACTCCACACATGAATGCAGATCAGACCTAAACACTGTGCTGTATCCTAACAAGAATAAGCAGCGGATTATAAATCTTACCATTGTCCAGGTGATTTGACTTGATGATTTTCTCTGAATACTCTGATATACTGGAACATTCAATCTATAAAAAAAGATAATTAGCTTAATTATGTTAGCATAACTATCAAGCTATTTACATTCTTATTAATTGATATAGTTGTAACTAATGTGAATGAACCATATCCATTCTAGCAGACTCAAGCCAGTTTTTCATGTATAACTTGAGATTTTATCGGATTCAGGTTTATATTTAAAGAAAAAAAATGAATGATTATAAACATTTTGTGGAGTATACTATTTGTATCAATCTGCTTGTCTTTGTTTGCACGCTCCAGACTGACTGTCAATCTGTGTATTAGTGGCAATGATGTTTCATTGATTCTTTTTGCAAATGACATCGTTATGCCAGTAGGTGGTGACAAGTGACTGTCTTTATGAGTGAATCAAAGATTCATTAATTCAGCCGATTCATTCATAAACTCTTATTCATTGCTGAATGAAACAAGTGGATACTGTCTTTATGCGTCAGTCATTGAATCATTTACTCAACTAATTCATTCAAAACCACTGATTTATTCTGGTGCGCGAGTCATTTAATCATTCACTCAACCGATTTGTTCAAGACCACTGTTATATTCAAAAGAGCATCACCTTTGTGTTGCTGGGAGATTAAATGGCAGATTCTTCTTTTGCTTTGTTTGGAATTGTTTTTGTTGGCAGAGCAAAAATAGACAAAGAAACTGGCGATATTGTGTCTAAACCACAGTAATGTTGTTGTTCTGAATATCAGCACAGCCATCTACTCCAGTTTCCTGCTGGTATTATGCATATTGCATATGCATGCTATTCACATTCTCTTGCATTTGCATTTTTGTGCAATCAAGCCATTATTTTATGCTAGAACAGTCTTGTTCTTGCTTACCCTAAGCCTAAGTGTGTTTAAAGGGGTCATATGATGCGATTTCAAGTTTTCCTTTCTCTTTGGAGTGTTACAAGCTGTTCGTGAATAGATAAGATCCCTGAAGTTGCAAAGACTAAAGTCTCAAAACCAAAGAGATATTCTTTATCAAAGTTAAGACTCTGCCACGCCCCCCTAAAACGGCTCGTTCTAACACGCCCCCACATATCCTAAATAAATAATATCCTGCGGCCTCCTGATACCCTTCCTTCTCACAATTTGCCCTTTCTCTCAAAAATTTTGGAAAAAGTTGTTGCATCTCAGGTTCATTCCCATCTTTTAAAAAATAGCCTGTTTGAAAAATTTCAATCCGGTTTCCGCCCTTTGCATAGTACAGAGACTGCCATGGTAAAAGTTGTTAATGATTTGCTGATGTCAGCTGATTCTGGACTTTTAACTATACTTATTCTACTCGATTTAACCGCGGCCTTTGATACAATTTCTCATGAAGTTCTCTTAGATAGACTATTCTCTATAGGTATTACTGGTGTCCCTCTTAGTTGGTTCAGATCTTATCTCTCTGGGTGCACACAATTTGTTCAACTTAAACATTTCAGATCATATGTCTCACCTGTTACAGCTGGTGTTCCTCAAGGCTCTGTTTTGGGCCCTCTTTTATTTATTATTTATAGAGGGGTCACATCACAGTGGAGTCAGCTGTCTTAACTGTGGCTTGTGTACTGCAAACACATACCAGCTTCATCACTATGTCTGTCACGCGACTGTTGCCCTTTCGGGCTTGAACTGATGGTAAAACTAATGACATTATTTACGGTCTTGAAATGAAGCTCGCGATTATGGTAAGGGGCGTTACATTTCCGACGAGTGCTTGCGGTGTTCGGCCAATCACAATCCACTGGGTCAGCTGGCCAATCAGAGCAGACTGCGCTTGTCGGAAGGAGGGACTTTGTAGAAAACGAAGCGTTTGAGAGAGGCGGGGCATAGAGGACCTACAATAATGTACAGTATTTGAAAAATAATGTGTTTTTTGAACATTAAAGCATGTCAACATACTCTGTTACACCAAATACACAAAATAATGATCTTTAAAAAAAGCATCATATGACCCCTTTAACAGAAAATCAACGATTTTCAATTAATTTTTTTTTTACATTTTAAACATCTGTGAACCTGGTAACCCTTTTTGCTTATATGTATTTGTGCTCTGGACAGAATCAGAGAGCTCTTTTGCTTATTGTGGCATAGAAAAGATGAAACGGCAACTAAAACTGGACCTAGTGGGTGGATCAGTGGACTGTTATCTAACTACAGACCAGAAGCACAGTGAGGGTACTGATATTATCAGCACAATCTCCCAGTCTGTCTCTCCCGATATACATAGATAAAGTTTGTGAGTATAAAAAAAAGAGTAAGATCTGCAGAAATGCCTGCACGTTGCCCGTTGCAAACTCAAAGCTATTGTACAGAACAGCAAACACACTTGTAATGAGTAATTTGAGTCCTCACCCCATATACATGCTTGGCTCCTGCCTTGGCAGCAAACATGGAGAGGATTCCGGTTCCGCTGCCCACATCTAGAACTATCTTATCTTTAAAGATGTGTTTATTGTGGTACATGGAGTTCCTATAGGTCAGCGTCCTCACCTCATCCTTTAGCATTTCCTATTGAGAGGAAAAAACAACAACTTTAGTTTTAAATGAGATTTTGTAGAACTTATCATTTATGTTTGTACATTACAACTATACCTTACTGACCCCAAAATATTTGATCAGCAGTGTATGGCTGTACATATTTTACTGGTGCAGTTTTGAGAATTTGAGTCCATTACTTTTATCCTTCGTTTCCGCACCTTTTCTCTTTGACTGGGCTATGGAGGACAATATATAGGACACAAAGCACAGTGTCTCCAGGATTCTTTTTATAGAGACAGGTCTCCATCTAGCCTGCTGGGATTAACTGATACACATCTTTCCAACCACCCCCTTCCCCCGCTCTAATTCTCTCTCCTTTTCTTTCTCCCTTTCTCCATCTCGCTATCTTACTCTCGTCCTTCTTTTTTCTGTTATCAAGAACTGTTCTTTTATCTTCAGACAGATCCAATTTGACCCTTATGCTACACATGTGAGAGTATCAAAAGTGTGCTCTCTCAGTTCTTCTTGAATGAGGTTAGAAGATGGTTTCAGTGACATTTAAGTTCTTATGATCGGCTGCTTGTGATAAAAGTTCTAAAGCAGAAACAACTTCATTTTTCCTTCCTTAAAGCAACAGAGATGAACAATATAAAAACAGTTTCATCTTAGACTTGCATACTTCATCATACTTGATGGTAAAATTGTACTCCGGATACCTCATGAATTCCAAAGTGGGCATATGAGTCAAAGTAGTAGTCTCGTGATGTCATCTCCTCCGGGTTGAGTAGCTTGGCCATCTTGCCTCGGCCCGGACAGGCAGAAAGTGAGGAGACGTGTGGCGTGTGTGGGGGGTGAGGAACATGATGAACGGACGTCACTGGCTTTGATAGTGGAGATGGTTGCAAGGACTGGGACGAGGGGGCATTGGAAATACGTTGCTGCTGTTGCTGCTGATGCTGGCGCTGCTGGTCAAGACAATAGTATAACAATAGATTCACTGTCCTTCATCACCACTTATTGGTTTAATAAATATTTACGCATTTGGCCGACAGTTTTCTCTAAAACAACTCTTACTTCGACTTTTATCAGTTCATGAACTCCTTGGGAATCAAACCCATGACCTTGGTGTTGTTAGCACTATGACCTACTGTTTGAACTATGGGGCGTTACCATATTTAGTTTTATGCTATGTAGTAATTTTGTCCATTTTTTTTTCTGCAAATGTTTTTAATGTATTTTTTTCATGTGATACACTTAAAAATAAAGGTTCTTTACTGGCATTTACAGTTCCATGAAGAACCTTAACATCCATGGAACCTTCCCATTGCACAAAAAGGTTCTTTATAGTGGAAAAGGGTTCTTTAGATTATTTAAATGTTCTTAAAGAAATGGTTCTTTTAGGAACTGTTCACTGGAAGGTTCTTTTGGGAACCTAAATGGTTCTACTATGGCAGCACTGCAAAAGCCTCCATTAGGAACGTTTATTTTTAAGAGTAAATTGAGAAAATGTTGAAAAGCAATTGAAAAAAGAAGGCCCTGAAGCGGTTTTTTTTTTCAGCAAATTAATTTTAAAGTTAGCTTTTTTCAAGGTATCTTTCCATGTTAAGATAGACAGACAGACAGACAGACAGACAGATGTATGGATGATAGGGAAAATGTCAACAAATATTTAAAAATAGTTTTTATATGACTGAATGAATGAATGTGGAGAACAATTAACAACATGGACAAAAGGCATATACTCTTTTTTTCCTGCAAATGTTTTTTCAAGTTTTAGCAAGACTTTTTTCATGTTTTTTCAAGGTATTTTGTCATGTGATTGATAAATAAAAGCAATTAAAAAGTAGACAGTTTTGTAAAAAAAATATGTGTGAAAAACAAGTAATGAAACAGATTAACCTTTTTCTGCAAATGTTTTTTAAAGTTTGATTTTATTTTCAAGGGATTTTTTTCATGTGATAAAAAGAGTGAAAATGAATGCAACTGAGGAAAAAATAAACAGTTTTTTAAAAATACGTGTGACAAAAAACAATTAACAAAGCAGATGGACAAAAGGCACTGAGGCACTTCTTTGATGCTTTTCACCTTGTGATTTTTCTTCACCTTGCCATTCAGGGCTTGTGTTATGTAGTGACCTATTAACAGCGTCAACATTAAACTCAGGTATGCAAAGGTGAATATGCTAATGTGCTGGGGGGGGGAATACTGCAGCACCAAGGACAGCGCTCAGCCGTCTCGCGATGACCCAGTAGACTACACAAAAGAGCAACGACTGCTCAATTCAACAAGCACACGACCAACTTTATCGTCTTACTGTGTTGTTTAGGTACGAATTATACACTAATTTGTTGCGTTCGAGATTTCAGATAACATCTTGCATCTGATGTCTGCCTGCCTATTCTTTACGCAACCAATACGCGCAACATAAATATTAATATAAACCTCTATATTTAGCGTTCGGTGTGGTCTGTGTGATCGCTTTCAAGACGTTGTCCTGGGAAATCGGATGTGTTCTGCTCAGCTCGGATCTCTGTGGTTTTTAGCCTACATAGTCACACATCACCGGACACCGATTTGTATGACCTCCAAACCAGCGCGTCATTTTACGCAATCGTGCACTTAAACACATAGGAAGCAACTAGAATGAATCTCAAGCGATTTAGAAGTAGATATGTGAATTTTCGGACGAGCATTAATGTTTTATAGATGACTTAAGGAATCTTTGACTTACCTCCGAGCTCTCCGCCTCCGCCATCTTTCTCCGCAGGAGCAGGCACCGCGATGAGTGCCTCAGTCCCATACGAGCCAACGGGATCCGGATTAACTCGATAAGAACAAGTGTTGTCACTAAATGTCTTAGAAAAGTTTTAAAACGTACTGCAATATACAATACTAGATTAGCGCTTTAAAACGACCCATTTGTTAATTCGCACATCTGTGTTTAATAAACAATAAATGCCTAAATAGAAACTAATAATGAAATTGTCATAAAAACTTTTTGGATAGTCCCTCAACTCCATGATTCCGAATCTTACTGAAAGCCAATCGTGCAAAAGTTCTTCCACGGGTTCTAAGCGCCACTTGGAGACCAGTTGAGCCCCGACGCGTCAGCATCCACATCACCTGCCGCTGCGCATTGCCGCGTTACACGGAGCCTGACAGACTAGAATGCATCTTTTATTTCGGCTTAACATGATAATCCATTATTTTTCAGTTCTTAACGTGTCATCGGAGCCTAGTTGTCCACTTCGTGGCGTTGCGGTCAGTCAAGTGCGTCTGGATCACGCTGAAAGTTGGAGTTGAAAGACTGCTGACTGAACTCGAGCGCAGCGAGTGCAGAACTGGAGCGATATCAGTAGCTGAATTAGTGCCTCCCACACAAGTATCGCACCTCCACTTTCTCAAAATAAATAACACAAGGCCGACTATATTTTAGTCCATTTCAAGGCTGAACCTTTTCAGACAAAGATGTACATTTCCATTTACAGACGCTTTTATTCAAAAAGATTGCATTGCATTCAGTGTACAGTACAGCCTACATCTTATCAGTTCATTCCCTGGGATTCGAACCCATGACCTTGGCGTTTCTAAGGCCATAAGCGTTTTGTCTGGACCTTTAAATGTTTCAAAAACTATACGCAGTACAGTGAAATATCAGGTTGATAGTTTCCAGATTGTAAGAATCTCCTTTCCTAAATTTCCTTTCAACAAAATTTCAACTTAATAAAATGTTCATAAAATGTATATTGCATTACTTACAGTATGTTTGGTATCCCAGGCAGAGACCCTAAAAATAACTAAATGCAATGAACTTGTAAGACTTTAGAATGCTAATCATGAGAACTGATAAACAAAATTTTAACATTTTATTTTCTACATTCTTATTTGAATGTGCTCCATGAAAAATGCTGCATACGCTTTGAGTCTCAAAAAAACTCTCTAAATTATAAAAATATCTCAATGATACTAAAATAACACTGAACACAACTTAATGCAAACACTTATATTTTCATTATTGTATCTTTCTACATTGTGTTTTTGCTGGATTCACATTTCAGATAGGTTAAATAGTGATTATTGTTTAAATTATTCTCATTATGCATATATAATTAGACATCCATTGATTTATGGTAATGCAATTTTTTTGTTTTAGACTGCAGCACACAACCGCCCCCATAAAAAAAGATAACTTTTTTACAAAATCTTTATTCTTTGCATTTATTTATGGTTAGCGCAGAAGAAACTTTACCAGCAGCTGTTGTTTGTGCCAATCTAAGCCCACAGTGGAGCGAGTTCACAAGTGTCTGTATACACAGAGAGGTGTGGGATTCTAGTTTTGGAGTCGAACGGCAGCCCCCTCGTTGTTTTTACATGCCACCCACTCATCTGCTTGTGTAATCCCTGGAGCTAATGTGGGAGGCAGTCCTGGCCAGACCATATACTCTTTCTCTTCCTGTCACACACACAAACAAACATACACTTTTACATACTTAAGGAGTTCAAAGATCAATATCCTCTCCAAATATCCAAAAACGTGGAATTAGCTATGAAAATCATATTTTCTTAGTACTGAAAATGTCAACAAAATAAACAAACTCAATCAGTGCTGGTTTCAGAGCACTCACAGTAATGGAGCTCATGGTGTGATCTACTAGACTGAAATAAAGGTACACTCTATTGTATCCTGCTGAGAGGACTTCCAACACATGGGCTGCTCATGTATAACACTGAAGGACGGATGCCCACGCATGCTGAGTAATACACACACACACACACACATGCACGCTTAAAACATATCCAGGAGAAAATGTGGACAGCGAACAACAAAACACTAATTATTTTCTGAATTGCCAGAAGCCTGTTACTCTTTTTCTGGCATTGAGATGGTTTGTGTCAAGTAAGTATCTTTGAATCACACATATTTTTTCTTTCAGTTGTGTTATCTTGCTCTTAAAGGAATAGTTCACCCAAAAATGAAAATTTGTTGAAAATGCACCTCAGGCTGTCCAAGATGTAGATGAGTTTGTTTCTTCATCTGAACAGATTTGGAGAAATTTGGCATTACATCACTTGCTCACCAATGGATCTTTTGCAGTGAATGGGTGCCGTCAGAAAGACAGTCCAAACAGCTGATAAAAACAACACAGTAACCCACAAGTAATGGAAGTAATCGACAAACTGCTTGCTTGTACTCAACAAATCCATAATTAAGATGTTTTTAACGTCAAACCATTGCTTCCAACTAAAATACAAGTCCTCTGTCCATATTGCTTTCTCTAGTGAAAAAGTCATTTCTTCTGAACCAGGAGAGAAATATGCACAGATCAAGCACCATTTACAAACCAAAACAGGTCTGAATATATATATGTTGGTGGATTTTGATGTGAGAGGACAACAGGGGATAGACTTTTTCACTGGTGGAAACATTATTATGGATTATTGACTGTATTTTGGTCAGAAGTGATGGTTTAAAGTTAAAATGTCTTGATGGATTTGTTTCTTGCTTCACAAGACGTTAATTGATGGACTGGAGTCATGTGGATCACTTGTGGATTATTGAGATGCTTTAACAGCTGTTTGGACTCTCATTCTGACGGCACCCATTCACTGCAGAGGATTCCTTGATGAGCAAGTGATGTAATGCTACATTTCTCCAAATCTGTTCTGATGAAGAAACAAACTCAACTATCTTGAATGGCCTGAGTGTGTGTGCATTTTCATAAAATATTTGTTTTTGGGGTGAACTGTTCCTTTAAAAAATGACCAAACAGTTTGTTTTTTGGTTGCATGTCTTTATCTGTGTGTTGAAACGTTCCTGAAACAGCAGGATTGTCCTTGGCCTTGTTGTTGGTCGGCTATATTAAAGCCTTTTCTGAGACTTGATGGAGGAAGTGTGTGCGTGTACATTTCTGATCTGTGAGTCAGTAGGTTTCTTTTGTCCTTTTCACTATCCCGAGGGCCGTTTTCATGTGTCCGTTCACACATATACACACAAACTCCTGCCATCCAACATAAAGTTGCCATTTAATAGCTTAGAACTGAGGACGGCATGATGACACAACAATAAAATAACGGGAGCGGCAGACAAAACCAGACAGAACCAGGCGGGAATCACAATGAGACAAATTCAAAAGGATAAACATCAGTTCAATAGGCTGAGCTCCTTTTCAAAGTTCTCTGTCTTCTGCTGCATTGTTAATGTCATCCTTTCTTGCCATCTTCTCTGTGTTTGTTATGTTTGTTGTCCCTCATGTCACCGCTTGTACCTGGATTTCCATCTGATTTGACTCCCAGAATGAAAACTTGATGCAGAACTCTAATCTCAAATTCAATGCGCTTTAGTTTGTGTTCATTTCCATTAGGAGCCCTAACAGAGCCAGAATACAGATTAGCGATGACATTTCTCACTTTAAGTGGTTTCTTCGCTCTCTCAGTACTCTTTCCATTAATTCAGATGTGATGGATAACATTTTCCTCTCTAATGCTGTTTCAGCTGGAAAACTGTGTCACAGACAGGTGACTGTGGCTTATATCCGCTGCCTATGGCGTCGTGTGTTCTCCTAATGGGGTTTTGACTTTATTAGGTTACTGGAATTGAGGTTTGAAAGAGAAAGGCACACAGAGGAACTTCTGTGCACAAAAGGGCAGAGAGTAAACTGGCGTTTGAGATCAAATGGAGAGTCAACAGAAAGTCAAGCTGCGTGCATTGAGAAACTGTCAGGATTATTTCCATAATGTGAAAGATTTTGTGAATGTGAATTATTGACGTCCATTGGGAAGCATAATTTACTTCGTCCCTGCCTTGTCCTTGCTTTCATCACAGCTGGGGGACATTGACAGATGTAGGTACTTAAAATAATTAAAAGAACCTTTATGACAAATCTATACTTTCTCAAATCTTGCATGACTTTAAAATAATGTTATAAACATGAAAAACACAAATGCAACATAAAAAAACTCTTGGACATAAATTATTACAAAAGTAAGAAACATGTTTGCACAACAAATATGATTTGTTTGTGTAGGGCAGTGGTTCCCAATCCTGGTCCTGGAGAACCCCCAAAACTGCACGTTTTTGGTGTCTCTCTTATCTGATACTCACATTTGAGGTCTTGAAATCTTCACTAATGAGCTGATGAGTTGAATCAGGTGTGTTTGAATAGGGAGACATCTAAAATGTGCAGTGTTGGGGGTTCTCCAGGACCAGGATTGGGAACCACTGGTGTAGGGAATGCCCATTTCCCGATGAATTATAATATGATTTTGACTCATATAATATAACATGGTTAAAATATAATAAATATGAAAAAAATATAATAATAATAAATATAATATATAAAATATAATATAAGCTTTCTCCATGTTATAAGATAATTATACTTTCATTAATTACTAATAATTCATACTACAATTTATTTTGCTTGTTCCACATGCAGCTAGCCATATTTTAGACGTTCATACAATGTTCAAATTCACAATAAACTATGCAATTGTAGATAACATTTATGTAGGCTACGACTGACAAATATGCATCACATTAAGTTTGTTATAACTGTGTAATCCAAATGATTGGAATTGTATATGCAATTAAAGGGGTCATATGATGCGATTTCAATTTTTCCTTTCTCTTTGGAGTGATACAAGCTCTTGGTGCATAAAGAAGATCTGTAAAGTTGCAAAGACTAAAGTCTCAAATCCAAAGAGATATTCTTTATAAAAGTTAAGAGTCAACCACGCCTACCTAAAACGGCTTGTTCTAACACGCCCCCACATGTCTACGTCACTGTGTGGGAAGATTTGCATAACGCCGCCCAAATGTTCACGCAAAGAAAGAAGGCGTAACTTTTATTCTCGCTGTAGTATTGTTGCTGCCGCCATGTCGTGAAGGCGCTGTGTGTTTTGTTGTGAAAGCGAAAC